>NW_027189133.1:3751365-3843865 GCF_040958095.1 Procambarus clarkii
CTAATATATATACATATATATATATACTTATATATATGTATATATATATATATATATATATATATATATATATATATATATATATATATATATATATATATATATTATTAAATATGACCGAAAAAGTAAGATTAATAATTCTAACACGAATTTTCTCAATCTTTCGTACATTACGCTTCACTGTTGGAGATAAATCAAAAATCACTTCTCCAAAATTCATTTTTATTTCTAGTCTGACGCGACACGGGCGCGTTTCGTAAAACTTATTACATTTTCAAAGACTTCACAAATACACAACTGATTAGAACTTGCGTTTCCCTGATTTTATATCTACATTTGAGTGAGGTGGGAAGGGTGATGTGGCATTACATTTGAGTGAGGTGGGAAGGATGATGTGGCATTAACACAAGACAGAACACTAGGGGATATTAATAGGGTATTAAAAGTATCAACACAAGACAGAACAGAAACAATGGGTATTGAATAGAAGTGTTTGTAGAAAGCCTATTGGTCCATATTTCTTGATGCTTCTATATTGGAGCGGAGTCTTGAGGTGGGTAGAATATAGTTGTGCAATAATTGGCTGTTGATTGCTGGTGTTGACTTCTTGATGTGTAGTGCCTCGCAAACGTCAAGCCGCCTGCTATCGCTGTATCTATCGATGATTTCTGTGTTGTTTACTAGGATTTCTCTGGCGATGGTTTGGTTATGGGAAGAGATTATATGTTCCTTAATGGAGCCCTGTTGTTTATGCATCGTTAAACGCCTAGAAAGAGATGTTGTTGTCTTGCCTATATACTGGGTTTTTTGGAGCTTACAGTCCCCAAGTGGGCATTTGAAGGCATAGACGACGTTAGTCTCTTTTAAAGCGTTCTGTTTTGTGTCTGGAGAGTTTCTCATGAGTAGGCTGGCCGTTTTTCTGGTTTTATAGTAAATCGTCAGTTGTATCCTCTGATTTTTGTCTGTAGGGATGACGTTTCTATTAACAATATCTTTCAGGACCCTTTCCTCTGTTTTATGAGCTGTGGAAAAGAAGTTCCTGTAAAATAGTCTAATAGGGGGTATAGGTAAACTATCTCCTTGTTTCGTGAGAACAAGGAGATAGTTGTCAGGAGAGGTGACAAGTCGCCAATATATGTCATTCTTAAAAAAGACGAATATCTGGCGAAAATGAACATCATACTCTCTGACCAAACTAAGTTCCAAAGGGTAACGAAGGACACTACAGCCGAATTAAAAGCAAAGGTCAACAAACTGATCGAAACTGTGAACGCCAAGAAATCCGGACTCCACCTGCCAAAGATCATTGGGGAATATAAACCTGGATATGCGTATGGAAATGTCAAGACACACAAGCCTGGAAACCCACTTCGGCCAATCATTAGCCAGATACCCACACCCACGTACAGACTGGCGAAGCGACTCAACGGCCTGCTGACTCCTTATGTTCCTTGCGCCTTCAGCCTGTAGTCTCCAAAGGAATTTGTGGACTTACTGCGGGGCGCACGGGCCACAGGGATAAGAGCCTCGTTGGACGTAGAATCGCTGTTTACCAACGTACCTGTGGACGAGACAATCGGAATGATAGCCGACAGAGTGTATCGTGATCCAGCCTGTACTCCTCTTGACATGCCAGAAAGTATTCTGAGGAAACTACTCCAAGCTTGTACTAAAGAGGCACCCTTCTTGAGCCCGGATGGGCACATGTATAAGCAAGTAGATGGGGTCGCCATGGGTTCTCCCCTAGGTGTCCTGTTTGTAAACTTCTACATGGGTACCATCGAGCAAAAAGTCTTAGTCGACATGAACTTGAAACCGGCCATATACTGCAGGTATGTTGACGACATTTTTACACAGGTACCTGATGTCAGACATCTGCAGGAGCTGAAGGAGGCATTTGAGCAGAGTTCCGTGCTGCGTTTCACTTACGAGACGGAAAAGGATGGGAAGCTGCCTTTTCTAGATGTAACAGTCATGGAAAAGGGCGGAGGTTTCCACACTGCAGTCTACACAAAGGAAACAAACATAGGAATGTGCCTAAATGCCAACAGCGACTGCCCTGACAGGTACAAGAGGAGTGTTGTTAACGCATACGTCGACCGTGCTCTCAGCCACAGCTCAGAATGGAAGCAAGTCGACGAAGAACTCTGTAGGGTAAGGCAGGTCCTAGTCAATAACGGCTTCTCCAATGGTTTCATCGAAGACATCATAAGAAGGAAAGTGAAAAGCCATGCAACCTCCGAAGAGACAACTAACACAACACCTATACCCCCTATTAGACTATTTTACAGGAACTTCTTTTCCACAGCTCATAAAACAGAGGAAAGGGTCCTGAAAGATATTGTTAATAGAAACGTCATCCCTACAGACAAAAATCAGAGGATACAACTGACGATTTACTATAAAACCAGAAAAACGGCCAGCCTACTCATGAGAAACTCTCCAGACACAAAACAGAACGCTTTAAAAGAGACTAACGTCGTCTATGCCTTCAAATGCCCACTTGGGGACTGTAAGCTCCAAAAAACCCAGTATATAGGCAAGACAACAACATCTCTTTCTAGGCGTTTAACGATGCATAAACAACAGGGCTCCATTAAGGAACATATAATCTCTTCCCATAACCAAACCATCGCCAGAGAAATCCTAGTAAACAACACAGAAATCATCGATAGATACAGCGATAGCAGGCGGCTTGACGTTTGCGAGGCACTACACATCAAGAAGTCAACACCAGCAATCAACAGCCAATTATTGCACAACTATATTCTACCCACCTCAAGACTCCGCTCCAATATAGAAGCATCAAGAAATATGGACCAATAGGCTTTCTACAAACACTTCTATTCAATACCCATTGTTTCTGTTCTGTCTTGTGTTGATACTTTTAATACCCTATTAATATCCCCTAGTGTTCTGTCTTGTGTTAATGCCACATCATCCTTCCCACCTCACTCAAATGTAATGCCACATCACCCTTCCCACCTCACTCAAATGTAGATATAAAATCAGGGAAACGCAAGTTCTAATCAGTTGTGTATTTGTGAAGTCTTTGAAAATGTAATAAGTTTTACGAAACGCGCCCGTGTCGCGTCAGACTAGAAATAAAAATGAATTTTGGAAAGTGATTTTTGATTTACCTCCAACAGTGAAGCGTAATGTACGAAAGATTGAGAAAATTCGTGTTAGAATTATTAATCTTACTTTTTCGGTCATATTTAATAATATATGTCTACAGGAAAGACTGCTACCAAAATATACTAATATATATATATATATATATATATATATATATATATATATATATATATATATATATATATATATATATATATATATATATATATATATATACATATATATATATATATATATATATATATATATATATATATATATATATATATATATATATATATATATATATATATATATATACATATATATATATATATATATATATATATATATTTATATATATATATATATATATATATATATATATATATATATATATATATATATATATGACAATGTCAGACCACGGAGGAAAAAATGAAACAGGAATTTCCTTAAGTACTTTCGTATATTAAATACATCTTCAGAAGCATTGTCACATTCTTAATCACGTGTTTATTTTCGTGATAGACACACACACACATATATATATATATATATATATATATATATATATATATATATATATATATATATATATATATATATATATATATATATATATATATATATATATACATATATATATATATTAGTATATTTTGGTAGCAGTCTTTCCTGTAGACATATATTATTAAATATGACCGAAAAAGTAAGATTAATAATTCTAACCCGAATTTTCTCAATCTTTCGTACATTTCTTTTCACTGTTGGAGGTAATTCAAAAATCAATTCTCCAAAATTCATTTTTATTTCTAGTCTGACACGACACTTGAGCGCGTTTCGTAAAACTTATTACATTTTCAAAGACTTTAGTTAACACATACACAACTGAATAGAACTTACACATCTCCGATTTTGTTTATATCTACATTTGAGTGAGGTGGATGGGGTGAGGTAGTTTTTAATAAGGTATTAATTTCATGAACACAAGCCAGAACATGAAACAATGGGTATTGAATAGAAGTGATTGTAGAAAGCCTATTGGTCCATATTTCTTGATGCTTCTATATTGGAGCGGAGTCTTGAGGTGGGTAGAATATAGTTGTGCATTAATTGGCTGTTGATTGCTGGTGTTGACTTCTTGATGTGTAATGCCTCGCAAACGTCAAGCCCCCTGCTATCGCTGTATCTATCGATGATTTCTGTGTTGTTTACTAGGATTTCTCTGGCGATGGTTTGGTTGTGGGAAGAGATTATATGTTCCTTAATGGAGCCCCTGTTGCTTATGCATCGTTAAACGCCTAGAAAGAGATGTTGTTGTCTTGCCTATATACTGGGTTTTTTGGAGCTTACAGTCCCCAAGAGGGCATTTGAAGGCATAGACGACGTTAGTCTCTTTTAAAGCGTTCTGTTTTGTGTCTGGAGAGTTTCTCATGAGTAGGCTGGCCGTTTTTCTGGTTTTATAGTAAATCGTCAGTTGTATCCTCTGATTTTTGTCTGTAGGGATAACGTTTCTATTAACAATATCTTTCAGGACCCTTTCCTCCGTTTTATGAGCTGTGGAAAAGAAGTTCCTGTAAAATAGTCTAATAGGGGGTATAGGTGTTGTGTTGGTTGTCTCTTCAGAGGTTGCATGGCGTTTCACTTTCCTTCTTATGATGTCTTCGACGAAACCATTGGAGAAGCCGTTGTTGACTAGGTCCTGCCTTACCCTACAGAGTTCTTCGTCGACTTGCTTCCATTCTGAGCTGTGGCTGAGAGCACGGTCGACATATGCGTTAACAACACTCCTCTTGTACCTATCTGGGCAGTCGCTTTTGGCATTTAGGCACATTCCTATGTTCGTTTCCTTAGTGTAGACTGCAGTGTGGAAACCTCCGCTCTTTTCCATGACTGTTACATCTAGAAAGGGCAGCTTTCCATCCTTTTCCATCTCGTAAGTGAAACGCAGCACGGAACTCCGCTCAAATGCCTCCTTCAACTCCTGCAGACCGGCCATATACCTGCAGTATATGGCCGGTTTCATGTTCATGTCGACTAAGACTTTTTGCTCGATGGTACCCATGTAGAAGTTTGCAAACAGGACACCTAGGGGAGAACCCATGGCGACCCATCTACTTGCTTATACATGTGCCCATCCGGGCTCAAGAAGGGTGCCTCTTTAGTACAAGCTTGGAGTAATTTCCTTAGGATATTTTCTGGTATGTCAAGAGGAGTACAGGCTGGATCACGATACACTCTGTCGGCTATCATCACGATTGTCTCGTCCACTGGTACGTTAGTGAACAGCGATTCTACGTCCAACGAGGCTCTTATTCCTGTGGCCCGTGTGCCCTGCAGTAAGTCAACAAATTCCTTTGGCGACTTCAGGCTGAAGGCACAAGGGACATAAGGAGTCAGCAGGCCGTTGAGTCGCTTCGCCAGTCTGTACGTGGGTGTGGGTATCTGGCTAATGATTGGCCGAAGTGGGTTTCCAGGCTTGTGTGTCTTGACATTTCCATATATATATATATATATATATATATATATATATATATGTTTCATTGAATATGACCGCATATTCTGTATTTATTATTTTCTGGTTTAGGGCTTCTATCCCTCTAACTATTTTCTTAGCATCAGGGCTTAATTGAAATAGGAGTTCTCCAAAACTCATTTTCGTACTTTTAAGGTGAAGAAAAGAAGTGATTTACTATAGAGTGTATTACACTTATTTGTATAATTTGCACGACGTTTCGAACCTCCATGGTTCATTCTCAAGTGAACAGATCTTACAATACTAGTTGATTTTATACCCGCATTAGGTCAGGTGATAATACAATGAAGGTGAAAACTTGGGGGGATACATAAGGGATAAACATAGGGGCTGCAGAAGGCTTATTGGCCCATCCGAGGCATCTCCTATCTAAACACAAAGATTAATCCAGTGTAATTGGCAGCCCATATGTTTATCCCTTATGTATCCCCCCATGTTTTCACCTTCATTGTATTATCACCTGACCTAATGCGGGTATAAAATCAACTAGTATTGTAAGATCTGTTCTCTTGAGAATGAACCATGGAGGTTCGAAACGTCGTGCAAATTATACAAATAAGTGTAATACACTTTATAGTAAATCACTTCTTTTCTTCACCTTAAAAGTACGAAAATGAGTTTTGGAGAACTCCTATTTCAATTAAGCCCTGATGCTAAGAAAATAGTTAGAGGGATAGAAGCCCTAAACCAGAAAATAATAAATACAGAATATGCGGTCATATTCAATGAAACATGTTTGAAAGAAAACCTGCTGCCAGTATACACCAATATATATATATATATATATATATATATATATATATATATATATATATATATATATATATATATATATATATATATATACATATCCAGTCACGTGGTGCTGGATATATATATATATATATATATATATATATATATATATATATATATATATATATATATATATTGGTAGCAGTCTTTCCTGTAGACATATATATATATATATATATATATATATATATATATATATATATATATATATATATATATATATATATATATATATATATATATATATATATATATATATATATATTGGTAGCAGCCTTTCCTGTAGACATATATTATTAAATATGACCGAAAAAGTAAGATAAATAATTCTAACACGAATTTTCTCAATATTTCTTATATTTCTTTTCACTGTTGATGGTAATTGAAAAACCAATTCTCCAAAATTCATTTTTATTTCTAGTCTGACACGACACTTGAACGCGTTTCGTAATATCTTATTACATTTTCAAAGACTTTAGTTTGAACTAAACTAAATTAAAGTATGTAAATATACTGGTTAGTGTGGCCACGTTTGTGGTAGATAAATAACAGTAATAATAATAAAAGTCCTCCCTCCCCCACACTCACCCTCTCCATCATGGTCCCGGTGTCTTTGGTCAAGATCACATGTCGTCCAGACCATTATGACCGGTACTCCCTTTCCCAAACTCACGCTCTCCTTCATGTCCACATCATTATGGCCAGTCCTCCCGTCCCAAAACTCACCCTTTCCTTCATGGCACAACTATTAGTTATTAAATTTGCAGTTGTGGTGGTTAATAAGAATCATTACAGAATCAGAACGGAATATATTGTTGTGTTTATTATATAATGTGTTAGAGTTCATCTCCACACTTTACGTCACCAACGAGGCTTAAGAAAGTTGTTCAGTTACACAATCCTCGTTGTGACGTGCAGCTGGCTGACGTCACACATGTCACGTGCAGCTGGCTGACGTCACACATGTCACGTGGAGCTGGCTGACGTCACACATGTCACGTGAAGCTGGCTGACGTCACACATGTCACGTGCACCTGGCTGACGTCACACATGTCACGTGGAGCTGGCTGCCGTCACACATGGCACGTGGAGCTGGCT
The DNA here is from genome assembly GCF_040958095.1 of Procambarus clarkii. Classification (NCBI taxonomy): domain Eukaryota; kingdom Metazoa; phylum Arthropoda; class Malacostraca; order Decapoda; family Cambaridae; genus Procambarus; species Procambarus clarkii. Next base: position 3,758,915 of record NW_027189133.1, read on the forward strand.
GACGTCACACATGTCACGTGAAGCTGGCTGACGTCACACATGTCACGTGCACCTGGCTGACGTCACACATGTCACGTGGAGCTGGCTGACATCACACATGTCACGTGGAGCTGGCTGCCGTCACACATGTCACGTGGAGCTGGCTGACGTCACACATGTCACGTGGAGCTGGCTGACGTCACACATGTCACGTGGAGCTGGCTGACGTCACACATGTCACGTGGAGCTGGCTGCCGTCACACATGTCACGTGGAGCTGGCTGACGTCACACATGTCACGTGGAGCTGGCTGACGTCACACATGTCACGTGGAGCTGGCTGACGTCACACATGTCACGTGGAGCTGGCTGACGTCACACATGTCACGTGGAGCTGGCTGACGTCACACATGTCACGTGGTGCTGGTTGACGTCATACATGTCACGTGGAGCTGGCTGACGTCACACATGTCAGATGGAGCTGGCTGACGTCACACATGCCACGTGGAGCTGGCTGACGTTACACATGTCACGTGGAGCTGGCTGACGTCACACATGTCATGTGGAGCTGGCTGACGTCACACATGTCACGTGGAGCTGGCTGACGTCATACATGTCACGTGGAGCTGGCTGACGTCACACATGTCAGATGGAGCTGGCTGACGTCACTCATGTCACGTGGAGCTGGCTGACGTTACACATGTCACGTGGAGCTGGCTGACATCACACATGCCACGTGGAGCTGGCTGACGTCACACATGTCACGTGGAGCTGGCTGACGTCACACATGCCACGTGGAGCTGGCTGACGTCACACATGTCACGTGGAGCTGGCTGACGTCACACATGTCACGTGGAGCTGGCTGACGTCACACATGTCACGTGGAGCTGGCTGACGTCACACATGTCACGTGGAGCTGGTTGACGTCACACAAGTCACGTGGAGCTGGCTGACGTCACACATGTCACGTGGAGCTGGCTGACGTCACACATGTCACGTGGAGCTGGCTGACGTCACACATGTCACGTGGAGCTGGTTGACGTCACACAAGTCACGTGGAGCTAACTGACGTCACACACATGTCACGTGGAGCTGGCTGACGTCACACATGTCACGTGGAGCTGGCTGACGTCACACATGTCACGTGCAGCTGGCTGACGTCACACATGTCACGTGCAGCTGGCTGACGTCACACATGTCAGATGGAGCTGGCTGACGTCACAAATGTCACGTGGTGCTGGCTGACGTCACACATGTCACGTGGATCTGGCTGACGTCACACATGTCACGTGGAGCTGGCTGACGTCACCCATGTCAGATGGAGCTGGCTGACGTCACACATGTCAGATGGAACTGGCTGACGTCACACATGTCACGTGGAGCTGGCTGACATCACACATGTCAGATGTAGCTGGCTGACGTCACACATGTCACGTGGAGCTGGCTGACGTCACACATGTCACGTGGTGCTGGCTGACGTCACACATGTCACGTGGAGCTGGCTGACGTCACGCATGTCACGTGGAGCTGGCTGACGTCACACATGTCACGTGGAGCTGGCTGACGTCACGCATGTCACGTGGAGCTGGCTGACGTCACACATGTCACGTGGAGCTGGCTGGCGTCACATGTCACGTGGAGCTGGCTGACGTCACATGTCACGTGGAGCTGGCTGACGTCACACATGTCACGTGGAGCTTGCTGGCGTCACATGTCACGTGGAGCTGGCTGACGTCACATGTCACGTGGAGCTGGCTGACGTCACACATGTCACGTGGAGCTGGCTGACGTCACACATGTCACGTGGAGCTGGCTGACGTCACACATGTCACATGGAGCTGGCTGACGTCACACATGTCACGTGGAGCTGGCTGACGTCACACATGTCACGTGGAGCTGGCTGACGTCACACATGTCACATGGAGCTGGCTGACGTCACACATGTCACGTGGAGCTGGCTGACGTCACACATGTCACGTGGTGCTGGCTGACGTCACACATGTCACGTCAGCCCAGTAATAATACTATTATAATTCATAGTTTAATAACAGAAGAATTATCTTCATAATAACTTAATTACAGTAATAATAATTTGTGGTTAGTCCTATAAGCTTAACAGAGGACGGCATAGCTGTATATTATTAGAAATATTTATTAGGTAGTTATTTATGTTATAAGTGGGAAATATTTCGCACAGACCATCTATATGTCTATCTATTTATCCAACTATCTACTCATTAATCTATCCATTTATAAATCCATCTACTTTTCCATCTGTACATCCATCTATCTATCCATCTATTTGTGCATCTAATTGAGTACCTAACTGTCCACCCCGTCCTCGCAAATTCGTATAGTCAATATTGACTTATTAAATACGTGCATATGTGACATACTAAACATACTAGTTTACCTTGAATAGCTTCATAGAAAACACCGACCTTACCTAACCTTCTTAGTATGTTAAGATAAGCATCTTATTGCTTCGTAATTACAATTATTACTTAACCTATTATAGGTATAGGTTAAGTAATAATTGTAATTACGAAGCAATAAGATGCTTATCTTAACATATTAAGAAGGTTAGGTAAGGTCGGTGTTTTCTATGAAGTTATTCAAGGTAAACTAGTATGTTTAGTATGTCACATATGCACGTATTTAATAAGTCAATATTGACTGTAAGAAAGTGCGAGAACGGGTTGAACTGTCCATCTATCTATCCAACATTCTATTAAATTATCTATCCATTAATCCATAAATCCAGCTATTCATCTATTGTCAATCGGTCCATCCATATGTCCATTAATCTATCCATCTACGATCCATCTATCTATCCATCTATTTATCAATTCATCCATCCATTCATTTATTAGTACATCTCTCGATATATCTACCTGTCCATCTATGTATCCATCCATCTATCCATCCAACTACTATTTTTTCTACCCAAATAGCTGTCCTCAATCCACCCATCCACCTCTCCTATCTATGCATTACTCTATTCATCTATCCATCCAGCTACTCATCTTTCTGTTATTTGTCTATCTATCCATACATCATTCATTTTATCTATCTATCTATCTTTTTATCACCTATCCATCTATCTATTTATCCAGCTACCTACTCATTTTTTTAATTCATCTATCTATTTATCTAGCCATCTATCTATTCATCCATTTATCAATCCATCAATCTATCATACTCATCTATCTATATACACCTCTATCTGTCTCTCTATCCATATATCTATATCTATCTATCTATCTATATATATATATATATATATATATATATATATATATATATATATATATATATATATATATATGTCGTACCTAATAGCCAGAACGCACTTCTCAGCCTACTATTCAAGGCCCGATTTGCCTAATAAGCCAAGTTTTCCTGAATTAATGTTTTTTCGTCTACCTAACCTACCTAACCTAACCTAACCTAGCTTTTTTTGGCTACCTAACCTAACCTTACCTATAAATATAGGTTAGGTTAGGTTAGGTAGGGTTGGTTAGGTTCGGTCATATATCTTCGTTAATTTTAACTCCAATAAATAAAAATTGACCTCATACATAGAGAAAAGGGTTGCTTTATCATTTCATAAGAAAAAAATTATAGTAAATATATTAATTCAGGAAAACTTGGCTTATTAGGCAAATCGGGCCTTGAATAGTAGGCTGAGAAGTGAGTTCTGGCTACTAGGTACGACATATATATATATATATATATATATATATATATATATATGACCGAAAAAGTAAGATTAATAATTCTAACACGAATTTTCTCAATCTTTCGTACATTTCTTTTCACTGTTGGAGGTAATTCAAAAATCAATTCTCCAAAATTCATTTTTATTTCTAGTCTGACGCGACACTTGAGTGCGTTTCGTAAAACTTATTACATTTTCAAAGACTTTACACATACACAACTGAATAGAACTTACATATCTCCGATTTGTTTATATCTACATTTGAGTGAGGTGGATGGGGTGAGGTGGTATTTAATAGGGTATTAATTTCATCAACACAAGACAGAACACGAAACAATGGGTATTGAAATGCAAGTGATTGTAGAAAGCCTATTGGTCCATATTTCTTGATGCTTCTATATTGGAGCGGAGTCTTGAGGTGGGTAGAATATAGTTGTGCAGTAATTGGCTGTTGATTGCTGGTGTTGACTTCTTAATGTGCAGTGCCTCGCAAACGTCAAGCCGTCTGCTATCACTGTATCTATCGATGATTTCTGTGTTGTTTACTAGGATTTCTCTGGCGATGGTTTGGTTGTGGGAAGAGATTATATGTTCCTTAATGGAGCACTGTTGCTTATGCATCGTTAAACGCCTAGAAAGAGATGTTGTTGTCTTGCCTATATACTGGGTTTTTTGGAGCTTACAGTACCCAAGTGGGCATTTGAAGGCATAGACGACGTTGGTCTCTTTTAAAGCGTTCTGCTTTGTGTCTGGAGAGTTTCTCATGAGTAGGCTGGCCGTTTTTCTGGTTTTATAGTAAATCGTCAGTTGTATCCTCTGATTTTTGTCTGTAGGGATAACGTTTCTATTAACAATATCTTTCAGGACCCTTTCCTCCGTTTTATGAGCTGTGGAAAAGAAGTTCCTGTAAATAGTCTAATAGGGGGTTTGGTGTTGTGTTAGTTGTCTCTTCAGAGGTTGCATGGCGTTTCACTTTCCTTCTTATGATGTCTTCGACGAAACCATTGGAGAAGCCGTTGTTGACTAGGACCTGCCTACAGAGTTCTTCGTCGACTTGCTTCCATTCTGAGCTGTGGCTGAGAGCACGGTCGACATATGCGTTAACAACACTCCTCTTGTACCTGTCTGGGCAGTCACTGTTGGCATTTAGGCACATTCCTATGTTCGTTTCCTTAGTGTTGACTGCAGTGTGGAAACCTCCGCTCTTTTCCATGACTGTTACATCAAGAAAGGGCAGCTTCCCATCCTTTTCCATCTCGTAAGGGAAACGCAGCACGGAACTCTGCTCAAATGCCTCCTTCAGCTCCTGCAGATGTCTGACATCAGGTACCTGTGTAAAAATGTCGTCAACATACCTGCAGTATATGGCCGGTTTCAAGTTCATGTTGACTAAGACTTTTTGCCTGATGTCAGACATCTGCAGGAGCTGAAGGAGGCATTTGAGCAGAGTTCCGTGCTGCGTTTCACTTGCGAGATGGAAAAGGATGGGAAGCTGCCCTTTCTAGATGTAACAGTCATGGAAAAGAGCGGAGGTTTCCACACTGCAGTCTACACTAAGGAAACGAACATAGGAATGTGCCTAAATGCCAACAGTGACTGCCCAGACAGGTACAAGAGGAGTGTTGTTAACGCATATGTCGACCGTGCTCTCAGCCACAGCTCAGAATGGAAGCAAGTCGACGAAGAACTCTGTAGGGTAAGGCAGGTCCTAGTCAACAACGGCTTCTCCAATGGTTTCGTCGAAGACATCATAAGAAGGAAAGTGAAACGCCATGCACCCTCTGAAGAGACAACTAACACAACACCTATACCCCCTATTAGACTATTTTACAGGAACTTCTTTTCCACAGCTCATAAAACGGAGGAAAGGGTCCTGAAAGATATTGTTAATAGAAACGTTATCCATACAGACAAAAATCAGAGGATACAACTGACGATTTACTATAAAACCAGAAAAACGGCCAGCCTTCTCATGAGAAACTCTCCAGACACAAAGCAGAACGCTTTAAAAGAGACCAACGTCGTCTATGCCTTCAAATGCCCACTTGGGGACTGTAAGCTCAAAAAAACCCAGTATATAGGCAAGACAACAACATCTCTTTCTAGGCGTTTAACGATGCATAAGCAACAGGGCTCCATTAAGGAACATATAATCTCTTCCCATAACCAAACCATCGCCAGAGAAATCCTAGTAAACAACACAGAAATCATCGATAGATACAGCGATAGCAGACGGCTTGACGTTTGCGAGGCACTGCACATTAAGAAGTCAACACCAGCAATCAACAGCCAATTAATGCACAACTATATTCTACCCACCTCAAGACTCCGCTCCAATATAGAAGCATCAAGAAATATGGACCAATAGGCTTTCTACAATCACTTCCATTTCAATACCCATTGTTTCGTGTTCTGTCTTGTGTTGAGGAATTTAATAACCTATTAATAACACCTCACCCCATCAACCTCACTCAAATGTAGATATAAACAAATCGAAGATGTGTAAGTTCTATTCAGTTGTGTAAGCTAAAGTCTTTGAAAATGTAATAAGTTGTACGAAACGCGCTCAAGTGTCGCGTCAGACTAGAAATAAATATGAATTTTGGAGAATTGATTTTTGAATTACCACCAACAGTGAAAAGAAACGTACGAAAGATCGAGAAAATTCGTGTTAGAATTATTAATCTTACTTTTTCGGTCATATTTAATAATGTATGTCTACAGAAAAGACTGCTACCAAAATATACTAATATATATATATATATATATATATATATATATATATATATATATATATATATATATATATATATATATATGTATATATATATATATATATATATATATGTATATATATATATATATATATATAAATATATATATATATATATATATATATATATATATGTCGTACCTAGTAGCCAGAACGCACTTCTCAGCCTACTATGCAAGGCCCGATTTGCCTAATAAGCCAAGTTTTCCTGAAATAATATATTTGCTCTAATTTTTTTCTGATGAAATGATAAAACTACCCATTTCATTATGTATGAGGTAAATTTTTTTTATTGGAGTTAAAATTAACGTAGATATATGACCGAACCTAACCAGCCCTACCTAACCTAACCTAATCTATCTTTATAGGTTAGGTTTGGTTAGGTAGCCGAAAAAGTTAGGTTAGGTTTGGTTAGGTAGGTTAGGTAGCCGAAAAACAATTAATTCATGAAAACTTGGCTTATTAGGCAAATCGGGCCTTGCATAGTAGGCTGAGAAGTGCGTTCTGGCTACTAGGTACGACATATATATATATATATATATATATATATATATACATATATATATATATATATATATATATATATATGTCGTACCTAGTAGCCAGAATGCACTTGTCGGCCTACTATGCAAGGCCCGATTTGCCTAATAAGCCAAGTTTTCATGAATTAATTGTTTTTCGACTACCTAACCTACCTAACCTAACCTAACTTAACTTTTTCGGCTACCTAACCTAACCTAACCTATAAAGATAGGTTAGGTTAGGTTAGGTAGGGTTGGTTAGGTTCTGTCATATATCTACGTTAATTTTAACTCCAATAACAAAATTTGACCTCATACATAATGAAATGGGTAGCTTTATCATTTCATAAGAAAAAAAATAGAGAAAATATATTAATTCAGGAAAACTTGGCTTATTAGGCAAATCAGGCCTTGCATAGTAAGCCCAGAAGTGCGTTCTGGCTACTAGGTACGACATATATATATATATATATATATATATATATATATATATATATATATATATATATATTTGTCATACCTAGTTGCCAGAATGCACTTCTCAGCCTACTATGCAAGGCCCGATTTGCCTAATAAGCCTAGTTTTCATGAATTAATGTTTTTTCGACTACCTAACCTAACCTAACCTATAAAGATTAGTTAGGTTAGGTTAGGTAGGGTTGGTTAGGTTCGGTCATATATCTACGTTAATTTTAACTCCAATAAAAAAAAAAGACCTCATACATAATGAAATGGGTAGCTTTATCATTTCATAAGAAAAAAATTAGAGAAAATATATTAATTCAGAAAAACTTGGCTTATTAGGCAAATCGGGCCGTGCATAGTAGGCTGAGAAGTGAGTTCTGGCTACTAGGTACGACATATTTATATATATATATGCCGTACCTAGTAGCCAGAATGCACTTCTCAGCCTACTATGCAAGGCCCGATTTGCCTAATAAGCCAAGTTTTACTTAATTAATATATTTTCTCTAATTTTGTTTCTGATGAAATGATAAAGCTACCCATTTCATTATGTATGAAGTCAATTTTTTTTATTGGAGTTAAAATTAACGTAGATATAAGACGGAACCCAACCAACCCTACCTAACCTAACCTATCTTTATAGGTTAGGTTAGGTAAGGCAGCCGAAAAAGTTAGGTTAGGTTAGGTTAGGTAGGTTAGGTAGTCGAAAAACAATTAATTCATGAAAACTTGGCTTATTAGGCAAATCGGGCCTTGCATAGTAGGCTGAGATGTGCATTCTGGCTACTAGGTACGACATATATATATATATATATATATATATATATATATATATATATATATATATATATATATATATATATATATATATATATATATATATATATATATATATATATCAATCTCTTTATGCATATATCCATCTGCTCTATGCATATCTCTTTGTATGTCTTTCTGTTTCTTCCTCTCACTTTCTCTGTCTATCAGCCTCTATTTCTTCCCTCTGTCGCTCCATCTCTGACTTACTGACTGTGAGTCTCTGTCTTTGAATTTCTCGGTCACTGTCTGTCTCTCTTTCTCCTATAAAAAAATATAATTGTCTAATGTGTGGGTGATCTCCTGTGAGAAACGCTGAAGAGGGGTGGGACATACAAAAAAAATAATAGTTACCCCTTACTCTGATAGAGGGCTGAGGCTTGAGAAGCTTTTAAAGCTGTGAAAGTATCGTCTGTTTTATGTGAGTACGGCCAAATTATTGACAGCAGGGCATTTTATGTTCATTTTCCAGAGATCATTGTAAAATGATGCATATTACTGTAAGAAAAAAGATTGCTCTGAACGTTTGTTTTAAAATTATTTAGCTGTGCAGATGGCGTGCACTGCCAAAAATCTTCGTAGGGGTCTGAATGTGGCCCTCACATGCTGTTACCTCTTCAATTCTGGCGACCCCAACCATCCAAGGCTCATTCTGTACACCAGACCATTTACTCTGCCAATTTTGGAAGAGGCTAGATCAAACCGTGTGGCCTTCAACGTAGAATAGACAAACAACCAGACAAACACACTGATATTCTCTCTTACAGTTTGGATTTTGTAGCATAACACATGTAATGTGCTGCGTTACAATAAAATTATTATTTTGAGTTTATATTTCTTATAAAAAAAATTTCATTATAAATAATGAACATTTATTGTTTCTTAGGCTGGGGAATTTTGACAGCCTTTGTGCTGTATATTGTACTGGAGAGGGACCCCAGCGTTGCCAGGATCTGTCTGTCTGTCTCCGATCTGTACATATATCTGTCCATCCACATATCTCTCACTTCTATCTCTCCATCCACACATCTCAATTTATTTATCCATGAATCTACATTTCAATCCATCCATCTATCATGCATCTATACATCAATCTATTCCCTCAACAATTAATGCATCCATTTAAGTATTTATTTATTCATCTATCCTTTCATCTCCTTATCTAGCAATCCATATATCCATCTATCTTTCTGTCCACCTGTACATCAATCTATTTGTCCATACATCTACTCTTCTGTCTATATATCTATTCTTATATCTATCCGCCTTTCCATCCATCTACCCATCTACCTCTCAATCTATCAATCAATATATATCCATTGTTATGGAGCCGCCTCCTATTTCTCCCCAATGCCAGTGTTAAGAATGATATCAGCTTACCCTGCTGATTCCCTGAGGTGCCTTTTGGGAGTCTTCTGAGGAGTCTTTTGTTATATGAGGTACCGGATTGGTCACCTAATTAGAGAAAAATTTGTATTTATAAGTTTGTAGGGGAGGTGGGGGGGGGGGTCGTGCCCCTGGTATATACAAAATGGCGACCCCTGCCTACAAATCCGCTATTTTGCGGGCGACACCAGCCGGCTGGGAATTGGCTGGCCTAGGTCATGTGATGCAGCTGACCAATCAGTGTCCGCCGTGACATCACTGAGTGACCTGGTTCGGCAGCTGGCGAATGGCGTCGGACAGAGCTCATCTGAATATGGAGGTGCTGGAAAGAGATCGGGGAAATAATTTATAGTGATTAAAGGTTTTTTATAGGATTATTTATTTTAATAGAAAAATATTCTATTTTTCTCTAAGAACAACTAGTAAATACCTCTCCCCTGCAGGATCGGCCTTGTGTCCTCTACAGCAGGCCTCGTCAATTAGACTACGTAACAGCATCTTGTTTGGGGCAGACCCCCCACGTAGAATTACTACTCTACAAATGTGGACGGGTCCCAAGAACTGTACTGAAGAAAAATAAAGAGGTGAAATAGAGGATATACAAACTTTTTTTATTGAGGGAAATAAAAATAAAATAAATCTATTACCAGAAAGTGAGAGTAATACTAACCAGGTCCTTCAAGGACTTCAATCTTCCCTGCGGGTGTTTTTTGAAAGACACCTTCCATTTCGTAGGAGGATGACAGTCTTCTGAGGGAGGGGGGAGGAGTTTTTATAGGAGGCTACCCCCTTTGTTAGGTAGGTTGCCTAGCTAACAAAAATATTCTCTACACCACCTATAAGAACCAACTCTTATACCTCTACAAAATGTCCTAACACAATGATGTTCATAGGAAAATATCGTCTCGCATAAGCAAGGGCTCGTTTATCGTTTAATTTTAAAGTAACGCTGGAAAATACATTATGTAAGTAAAGTACTGTTGAAGGCAAGCCCACATGACTTATCCTATGTACAAACATGGCACAATATAACCCGCAAGCAAGAGTAAAATCACTCTGGGGTCTGTAGCGCATTCCAAACACCTTTCTTATTTTGTTAGTTTTAATAAATTCCTTGAAATGATGGTTATAAGTCACTGGCAACATTGCATAACTATCAAAAGAAATACATCCGATGTTTAACTTTATCAACATAAATATCTACCCAATGCCCCATAGTTATTCTGCTGTATGATGGTAAAATATTAGTTATGAAGGCAGTAGGTTTTCTTGAAGAGATATTTAAATGTTCTATCTCGTCAGCATTATAACAACCTAGGTAGAGCACTCGATCCCCAAGATTATTTTTTAAATTTATATTTATATCATAACAATTCATTATGTTTTTAAGCTCGCACGGCACATAGGACAGTTCTCTGTCCACCGATGGATAGTACCCCGGTCGTTTCCCCAAACAGTAAAACCAGCCTGTTATATGTAACACCGCCACCAAACTCAAGCTCCATACGCAAGTTGCCAGATTTCTCCACAGGGAGGGAATCCTTCGTTTGAATGGTGGTTAAGTCAAAGGTGAATATTGATCTTCCCTTATTAAAAGTGTCATAGGCCAGTAGTGAATCACGCTCTAAGCCTAATGTCTTCAAAGTTTCGTAACAAAGGCGGGAATAATGGTTGTCGAAATCGCCAGCAATTCGGTAAATTGCATTATTGTTCAAATACATTGCAATACTTTTCAGCTTTGCAATTTAAAAATAAAATCCATTACATTGGTGAAGACCGTCATAATAATTCATTGGCACGATGGCCATATATATCTTGTGTGGAATTACTTGTGCCCAAGGCTGATCAATTAAGAGACTAGTTTGATTCCCTGCTAGGACATATGTTTTAGAAATGGTTCTATTGAATGTATAGCTTATAGGGTCGGGGGACGCTAACAGTGAGCTGTTTAAGGCCAGGTAAGCACTTAGGTAGGGGAACACTCACGTTACCCATAACTTAGCATAATCCATATGCAAGCGATACTTAGAGCCATCGCCCACGTTTGTATTTATTACCCAAGCGTGAGGAGAGAGCTCCAATCTTAGTCGCACATCTATATTATCTAATATGTATTGGTCTAAGGATGATATATCCAATAGGAGGGGGAAACACATCGACAAACCTTTACTTTTTAAATCAACCATAAATTTTTTATCATTGGTGGTTTCTCCAGTAAAATAAGTATTTGTAAACACATTAGTGATTATACCATCGTCATCTCTCCAGTCCCTACGAAAGGCTCCAATTCTCCCCAAGGAAGACATTTTTGATGGAGGCATGGAGGTTATTAATTTAATAAACGACCAATAATTAAAATTAGTATTTGTTTCAACTACCTGCTCTCCTAAAAAAACCTAAACACCTTTAAACATGGTATTTGACAACCCATTCACAAATTCCACATAGTCATCCTCTTCCAATTTTGTGGTATCGTCATCTTTCGTTAAAGATACTTTAAAATCTATAACAATATTAGCTAGATCTAAGAAGGCGCCCTGGGTTCCAGGGATGCGGAATTCTAAGTAATTACCCCCTCCCCCGTTATCAATTTCTTCCCCACAGTCTTAAGAGCATCAATACCGTGAGTTCTCAGAGCACTCTTCACATCCCGTTTACTACTGGTTAAATCACCAAGCACATTTTTCCCAAAATCGATAGCACTCGGTGTTACAGCTTTCATGAAAAATGGTATAGCTCGTCGAGCAATACCAGCCAAGGTCCCAAAGAAACCACCACCAGATCTGAGATAAGGTGCTTGGAATGTGCATATGTCATTCATCGCTCCCCCTCTATGGGACATTTGGGGCTTGACTATATATATTAAATGTTAATGTAATAAAAATCAATTACGAAGGACCACCCGCTTTTATAGTAAAGAGGGAAACTAAAAAAATATTATCATTAGAAAATTCCTAGATGAACCAGTAACTATGGATAAAATACTAGAGAATATGATCACTGAAATAATTAATGGGCTGTATAATTAAATGAATCAAAGCCTCAAACACCTACATTGGGGGGGTATTACTGGAACTCAATACGTCCAGGAACTAGTGTGGTTCGTTCACCAGTCCAATGTATAATAATCTAATCCTATGAATATTTATGGAATCATTATCGTTATCATCAATGGGAACATAGATTATGAACATGAATAATAATAATCATAATAAACACATGTTAATCCAATGAACAGAGTTCTGCATGTAAAAGAGTACAGATAATAGAAATCGAGGAATACAAAAGGAATCTTAGCTTAAAAACGATTTCCAAGAAGTTAGTCACGACGCTTCCTCTGATTCTCCTGGACTCGTCATGGAACACTGGGAGTTGATTAACATGGGAAATGACAGCTCCGAGAATTCTTCACACACGCTGTAAATCAAATTGTTTTCAGTAGCAACAGATTAAACTACTAGATTTCTATGTTCAATAAATTGATATTAATAATAAGAGAAAATAATGACCTGTAGTTTTTAGTTGTCGCACAGCGTCACGACAAGCTACCCAGCTATAAACCTACCCCCTATAAGATGCATCAAATAAGGATAAGGATACTTAGCTAATATGGGCACTGTGTAAGTTAAGGCTTGCCGAAGTTCACGTCCTAGGTTCCGGTCTAGCCTATCCTAGATACTGACGCGCTTCACTGGCCGGTCATGTGGTATTACATTGAACCAAATTTAACAGGTTCTGGCTGAATATCAAATTAAATCTCTTGACATTCGACTTGTTATGTAAATGACACTGACACCAGTGAAGTTAAGGTCTGCAAAGGTTCTTCACACCTCACAGTGGCGACTTTCTTCTAGAGATCTTGATGGCGTCTACCCTGGTGGCTGGGCAATGGCGTCTCCTCATGAGCGCGTTGCTTCGTGTACGCGTCTGCTCGTGAACGTGTCACCTCGTGCACTGGCGTCTCCTCCGCCCCGCTCCACGTCCCGCGTTTGTTACTCAAATTATTTATTGTGAATATTATCATTCCTCACAGTTGTGATCGAAATGCACGGGTTAGGACGAGTTTATTATTTAGAGGAGTTAAATATTATTATTTGCCAGTTTTATGATAGTAAACGAACAATGGAGATGAATTAAAGTCTCCAGGGCATTCACGCGTGACATTAAATTTACTACTAGATAACAGTTATAACTATAAACGCTCTATTTGGTTTTAGTTAGGGATCAGTTTATCTGTAATTAATTATCACACAGAACACCGTTGTTTATAGAGAATCAAATTCAATTCTCAGACACATTGGATATAAATGTGTTTATTACAATGAAATCTGACGCAATACTGGCGTCGGGTGACGTAAGAATTCTAGCCTTATTGTACAGATGTAATTATTAGTACTTGCGAACTCTACGTTGGGTTAATTTTATCACTACAATGATTAGTAGAATTAGTAATAATTAATGAGAATACAACAGTGTTGTATTTAGTGTTGGAAATTTCCAACATAACTCCGGGGGGAGGATTCTAGGGTCGTAGTGTAATGTGGAGTACTGACACCTATCCCGAAGTTGAGATTAATATTAATATTAGTATGTTAGTATGTTAGTACACACATAACGAATGTCCCGTATTTGTCAAGGACATACAAGAAACTTAAGTCTTGCTAATTTTCATGTTAAAAGAAACATGTTATTATGAATTACCTAAAGCTAATAATTAAGAAAGCTTACAAACTCTCAGGTACTCTAGATAAATAATGTTACATATAGCCTACACAATAATTAAAGATTTAAATCACACAATTTAAACAACAGAATCTACTGTGATGGGAATGTCCTGGGTCATAGTGACTTGTAATGGTTTGTTACTTGACATCACACCGCAGTATCATCATAGTTATCTAAATTGGATGTAAAAAGAATTACTCTTGGTCAGAGTTGTAATAGGCTTGCAGTTTCCGCCTACATTGTTGAGCAGCAGCTCTAGTGGGGCGGTTGCTCGGAGGATCAGAATTATTGTCCTCGGAAATTACTGGGGAAACTGGATCTAGCTGATATTCTCGTTCAGCCAATTCAAGAGGAACCAGCTTCTCTAAAGTTTTTAGAGTACTGTTGCCTCGGCATAAAACTTTCACTACCCTCAGGACACCTTGATGATCTGGATGAATGGCAACAATTTTGCCTATGGGCCACTCTGACCTTGGTCCATCACTGTCGACTAGTACTAGGTCCCCTGGTTTTAGTTGCACTTTATTGTAAGGACTCGAAGCTCCGTAGTGGTACTCTCGTAGAGCTGTGAGGTACTCTCGAGTCCACACCTCATTCCACCTGTTAATAACTCTTGAGAGATGCTGGTAGCTCTCCACCAAGTCACCTCTGGTCACATGTGACGGGTCTACGGGGTCCTCTTCGGCTAAAGGGATGAGAGGGCTCAGTAGACCTCCATGGATCAAGTGTGAGGGGCTCAGAGGTTCTCTCTGGGTGAAATCATCAGAAAGGTAGGTTAATGGGCGGTTATTAACTCGCGCCTCGATTTCCACAACAATAGTTTGGAGTTCGGAGTAACTGACCTTTTGTCTGTGTAAAGTTTTCCTTAGACACTTCTTGACTGTGCCTACCATTCGCTCATAGAACCCACCTTGCCAAGGGGCTCTTGGTGCTATGAATTTCCAGTGACATTGTCGTCTCTGTAAGACCGACTGTACTTCTGGGTGGTTCCAGACTTCTCGCAAACAAGCTTCTCCTGCCACAAAATTGGAACCATTGTCCAATATCATTAATTTGGGACAAGATCTGCGAGCTGCAAATCGGCGGAAGGCCTGGAGGAAGGCTTCAGCACTCATGTCTGAAGTGACTTCTAAATGTACGCCTCTGGTTGTTGCACACGTAAAGAGACAAATGTATGCTTTCACTGGTATCTTATCTGGGTTGCCAGTGAGAAGTAAGGCTCCTGTGTAATCAACACCAGTGGTTTCGAAAGGACGAAGATGAACCACTCTTTCTTCAGGGAGTGGTGGAGGTCCTGGGTAAGGACATACTCTAGCATCGTATCTTTTACAGATTACACAAGATTTAATAATTGACTTAACTGTCTGACGACCTTGAGGAAGCCAGTACTTTTGTCTAAGGTCGGTGAGAGTATCTAACACTCCACCATGTAAAGTACCATATTGATGGTGATGTAAAACAAGAAGTTTAGTGATGATGTGGTGGCGAGGTAGAAGAATTGGATTCTTTGTGTCCAAATCAATTTTTGCATGAAGTAAACGTCCTCCACATCTTAGTGTATTATGAGTGTTGGCATCATACCAGATACCTAGAGACTTAGTTAATTTATCTGGAAGATTTTCATATTCGCTTCCATATGTCTCTTGCTGTGCACGTTTGATCCAGTAGAGGATAGGATTGGGAAACTTATGTCGAATTCCTATCTTAGCAAGAAAATCAAACACATGTGCAGTCACTCTTAATAACTTGCTTAAGTTAGAATAATGGTGAGGATCAATGGCTAAGATTCGTTGAGGTTCTGGTTCTTTCATGGGAGTGGTGATATTGGTCACTATGACTTGTGGCTTTTGTTTGGGCCACTGACCACCAACAAGCCATGAAGGTCCATTGAACCACAGCGAAGACTTGATAAGTTGTTTTAGTGTTAACCCTCGAGATAAATAATCTGCAGGATTGTCCTTAGTAGGAACATGTCTGAATTTATATCCAACAGATAACTCATGAATCTCCCTGACACGATTACTGACGTAGGGAGTCTTGTTGTTGTTGTTTCTTACCCATTGTAAGACTGCCTCATTGTCTGACCACACTACAATCTCACCAAAGTGGATATTATTGAGTGTCTTTGCCAGGCAACGAGCCAATCTTACTCCCACCAGCAATGCAGTCAACTCCATTTGAGGTAAAGATCTCTTCTTAATGGGAGCAACTCTTGCTTTAGATGTGAGCAAAATTGATTGTGCACTATTAACTAAGTAGGCTACTGCGCCATATGCTTTGCCAGAGGCATCGCAGAAAAAGTGCACATTGGTGGGTAAGTTTGGTCCTGAAGCATTACGAGGAAATTTCAAAACGCCTAACAGATTAAAATCCGTTGAGAGTATCTGCCATTTAGCTTGTAACTCACTTGGTAACGGATCATCCCATCCCATATGTTTCTGCCAGCACTCCTGCATTAGGAGTTTGCCCCTTATGAGTATAGGACTAAGTAAACCTAAAGGGTCAAATGGTTGACTGACAAACGAGAGCAGTGTTCTCATGGTAAGGGTCGAGTTATCAGTTTGTACCGACTTGACATTCATCTCGTCAGTACTGGTGTTCCATTCCACACCTAGAACCTTTAATTGATCGGGTACCTGATAACCTGGAAATTCTTTCTCGATTACCTGGTTGAGTAATTTATTATTTGAGGCCCATGACTGTAGTGGCATGTTGGCTCCTAATAGCTCACGGTTAGCCTCATGGTAGATTTCTACCAAATTAGTTTGATCATTAGCTGTTCCCTGGAAATTGTCGACATACAAGTTGTCGCTAATGTCTGCCTTATAAGGGCTATTTGATTTCCTCAAATGTGTGTCTAATGTTGCTTGCAAAAGAAACGGTGAAGACGTAGCTCCGAATAATACTGAGGCAAAACGATATGTGATGACTTCACTGTTAGGATCCAGTGGGTCCTTAATCCAGAGAAATTTTGTGTAGTTACGATCCTCCTCCTGCAAACCTACTCGGAGGAAAGCTTTGCTGATATCAGCAGTATAGGCGAAAATACCAGTGCGAAATCGTAACAGCACATCATGTAGCCTTTGTGTTAGGCTAGGTCCCGTTTGGAGACGTTAATTTAAAGACACACTGCTTGGCTTTAATTTAGCACTACAGTTAAAAGCAATACGAATAGGTGTTGTCAATGAGTCTTTCACCACAGCGTGATGAGGTAAATAATGACCTATCTTTCGGTCATCGTTATCAACAACCTCAATAAATTTACTGTTAAGTTGTTGTTGGATGAGTTGATGATACATGTTCAGTTTGTCTGGCTGCTTCTGTAGTCGTGCTAATTGAGACTGCAGTTGTGATGCTGCCATAAAATAATTAACTGGAAGTTGTGGATGATCCAACTTCCATGGGAGTCTTACCCAGTATTGTTTATTTTCATAGACAACTGTATCCAGATATTGCTGGTAAGTCCACATATCATCAGGGCTTGGTTGTTCAGGGATAATACCTAAAGTGTCTAAATCCCACAAACGATGTACCGGTGAGTCAGACTCAATATCCTCAGATATTTCTCTGAAATGTAGGGGTGACTGTTCCAAGCCTAGTCACGCCACTATTATGTTATTAGATTGTTGGTTTGTTGACGCTGGGTGTTGTCGGAAAAGCACCTGTCCCGTAAGCAATTTGCCTCCAGCAGACGACAACAAATTCATTCCGTGTTGTCTGGTGCATCCAGTTATAAATTTGTAATAATGATCCGCGCCTATAAGTATTCCAACATCAGTGAGGCAGTCAGAATTTATTTTGTAATCTGCTAGCCTCATGCGGTTTCGTCTAAGATGTCTCGCAATGCGAGCTAACCCTGTGACCTGCAGGTCTTTAGGAAGTTTATCTACTACTACCGCTTGTATTGGGCTAGTGGAAGATCCGAGTCTTACTAATACCTTAACTACTTGGTATTCACGAGGTCCACTGTTCGACAAGAAACCAGAAATATTTAACCTCACACTTTTGGCAGGTTTTAATTTTAACTTATCTACTAACTGTTGTGTAATGAAGGTTTTCTGTGATCCTTGATCAAAAAGACCTCTAGTGTTAACTCTAGATCTTCGGTTTATTAGTCTAAGTTGAGCTGTAGGCAGAGTGGTATTATTGCCTGACTCAGTAGCAAGTACATTTACTTCTTGATGCACTTTGCAATATTGCACTGCGGTAGAATTCGTGGAATTCTCCCCAGTGGTCATGGTTGGTGTAGATGATTTTTTACATAAGGCGTAGTGATGTACACCTTGGTTGCATCTATTGCAGGGACGTAGCAGCACTACACATTTTTTGGGATCATGAGAGCCCATGCACCTGGTGCACTTGTGTATTTCTTGCAACCTTTTAATCCTAGCATATTAAGTAGGATAAACAGAGCATTGGTAGGTGGTATGCCCTTGATTGCAGAGCAGACACCTTCTCTCTTTGTTTGACTTGTTCTCTTTAGTAGACAAGTCATGGGTTGTCTCAGAAGGAGACACCGAATAAGTACCTACATTTCCACTTCTTTTTCCAGTGGATGGAGTAGTCCTAGATGTAAATTTATTAGACTTATTTAAAGTCATTTTTGGTTTGACTGAAGTGTCAACTTGAGCTGAGTTACGATGGGAGTTAGTAGAGGAGTTTGAAACTTTCTCCCCGTCTTGGTTGGCTCTTTGTCTTTCGACTAAGGTATGTAGACCTTCTGTGATTTCTTTCAAAGTCAAAAAGGTCTTATTGTACATAGTACACAACTTATCTAAAGTTTCTCTTGGCAATTTTCGCTTAACAACTACTTTGGTCATCCATTCAGCTGACTGAATTTGGACTTTAAGGCTTAAGGCCTTGAGTAAAGACTCTAACTCTAGTCTGAAAGTTTGGAGTGAATCTGTGGAATTATTAGCAGAAGGTAAATCTAGCAATTTTTGAACTAAGACAGTAATAGTTCTCTCCTTGTTATCGTAGTTGGTTTTGAGCAATTGAACAGCCAATGTGTAACCATCACTGGTCAGTGTTATATTACAGATTACTTTCAAGGCTTCATTTCTTAACAAGCCTTGTAAATAAGTGAATTTGGTGGTTTGTGGAATGTTAGCTTTAGAGTCTACTGCATCTACGAATTTACGCCAGAAATCATCCCAACTTTCGTTCTCATCACCAGAGAATGTGGGTATGTTGATTTGAGGTAATTTAACCTCAGGATCTGTACGTACAGTGGAAGCTACTGTCAGCTTGTTTTTAGCAATTTGCTTCTTAAAGGGTAGAAGCTTAACTTGTATATCTTCTTCATACTGGGCTAAATCATCTATAACCCCATCAAGTTCACTACTTTCTACAGAAGTTGAGTGAAGTTCTGTCAAATACAAATTCATGTGTTGCTGAATATGGACAAATTTGCTTTCAGCAACTTGTAATAAATCTTCTAATTCAAAGTAATCAACAGTTGACTGTTGTGACAGATTTTGGCATTTATTAATCTGTCGGGTCAAATGACCTTTCAGACCGATAAGGGTCCTTTTCATTTTCGTAGCCGTGTCCATTTTGTTGGGTAAAGGCTGATTGGTCAGTAAATATTTATTACTGAGATAACTGGGATATTGAGTCATTCAGTGGAGTTCAATATCAATGAGAATAGCCTAATATACTTGAATAGACTATAGTTTTACCTACCTAACAAGAAATAGCTAGATATTTTGTGCACTGTCTAAACTTCACCATTAGTTCTCGTCCGGTTAGCTCTTCTATATCACCATCAGAGGTAATGGGGATCATCCAGCAATACACAAAATAGATATATACAAATAATGAGTACAAGAGAAATATTATGGAGACACTCCAATCAGAGTTATCTCAAAGTTTAATCCCACCCTGTTTAGGGTCAGCACAAATAGTATAATACATACACTACTGACTAGCTTAGGTCTAGTCGTGATAATTCCTAAGAACTATAAATTTATTTAGTCTGGGCTTGTACCAAATTCAGCACAATCTCAGCCTAAATTCTACCTAATAATATTGGTAAATATTATTGTGGTGCAGTAAGGTGAATATAATTGTGCTGTATTTTTTTTTTTTTTTGGTTTTATAAGAGTGCACTTGTACACACAGGTGAAAACATATAAAGGTTATGAGCTGATGCTCCTGGTGACCTAAAAATTCTTACTTCAGTATGAAGTATAGGTCTAAGTGTTGTGGGTAATTGACTGTGATCCACTAAAGATACCTTATACATGAGGTAAAAGTAACAAAATGTTGGTGTGACTTAGACTAACTGATGTGTTACACTGTTGGTTGACACAAATAATTAAATAGTTAGTCTAGCTTACATCACACAAGGATTAGTTATTATTAATTAGTATTTGTAATTATAATTTTATGCCTATCCGGTTCGATAAGGACCAAATTGTGGGACATTTGGGGCTTGACTATATATATTAAAATGTTAATGTAATAAAAATCAATTACGAAGGACCACCCGCTTTTATAGTAAAGAGGGAAACTAAGAAAATATTATCATTAGAAAATTCCTAGATGAACCAGTAACTATGGATAAAATACTAGAGAATATGATCACTGAAATAATTAATGGGCTGTATAATTAAATGAATCAAAGCCTCAAACACCTACATTGGGGGGGGGGGGGTATTACTGGAACTCAATACGTCCAGGAACTAGTGTGGTTCGTTCACCAGTCCAATGTATAATAATCTAATCCTATAAACATTTATGGAATCATTATCGTTATCATCAATGGGAACATAGATTATGAACATGAATAATAATAATCATAATAAACACATGTTAATCCAATGAACAGAGTTCTGCATGTAAAAGAGTACAGATAATAGAAATCGAGGAATACAAAAGGAATCTTAGCTTAAAAACGATTTCCAAGAAGTTAGTCACGACTCATCCTCTGATTCTCCTGGACTCGTCATGGAACACTGGGAGTTGATTAACATGGGAAATGACAGCTCCGAGAATTCTTCACACACGCTGTAAATCAAATTGTTTTCAGTAGCAACAGATTAAACTACTAGATTTCTATGTTCAATAAATTCATATTAATAATAAGAGAAAATAATGACCTGTAGTTTTTAGTTGTCGCACAGCGTCACGACAAGCTACCCAGCTATAAACCTACTCCCTATAAGATGCATCAAATAAGGATAAGGATACTTAGCTAATATGGGCACTGTGTAAGTTAAGGCTTGCCGTAGTTCGCGTCCTAGGTTCCGGTCTAGCCTACCCTAGATACTGACGCGCTTCACTGGCCGGTCACATGGTATTACATAGAACCAAATTTAACAGGTTCTGGCTGAATATCAAATTAAATCTCTTGACATTCGACTTGTTATGTAAATGACACTGACACCAGTGAAGTTAAGGTCTGCAAAGGTTCTTCACACCTCACAGTGGCGACTTTCTTCTAGAGATCTTGATGGCGTCTACCCTGGTGGCTGGGCAATGGCGTCTCCTCGTGAGCGCGTTGCTTCGTGTACGCGTCTGCTCGTGAACGCGTCACCTCGTGCACTGGCGTCTCCTCCGCCCCGCTCCGCATCCCGCGTTTGTTACTCAAATTATTTATTGTGAATATTATCATTCCTCACAGTTGTGATTGAAATGCACGGGTTAGGACGAGTTTATTATTTAGAGGAGTTAAATATTATTATTTGTCAGTTTTATGATAGTAAACGAAATATGGAGATGAATTAAAGTCTCTTCAGGGCATTCACGCGTGACGTTAAATTTACTACTAGATAACAGTTATAACTATAAACGCTCTATTTGGTTTTAGTTAGGGATCAGTTTATCTGTAATTAATTATCACACAGAACACCGTTGTTTATAGAGAATCAAATTCAATTCTCAGACACATTGGATATAAATGTGTTTATTACAATGAAATCTGACGCAATACTGGTGTCGGGTGACGTAAGAATTCTAGTCTTATTGTACAGATGTAATTATTAGTACATGCGAACTCTACGTTGGGTTTATTTTATCACTACAATGATTAGTAGAATTAGTAATAATTAATGAAAATACAACAGTGTTGTATTTAGTGTTGGAAATTTCCAACACCCTCTCATCCCGTGTCTCCGAGGAGGAGGAACGAATATCTCCCTGAATTCCTTTTGAGAAGGCGGATGGAATGGTATACGCATTCTGAGGTCTCTTCCTATAATAACCTAAGTCATGGGTAAACACTTCTTTATATATATTATATATTGCTATACTTTAGGGCGGATATGTAAGACTGCCGTAACTGATCTCCCATCTTCAAAACTAGCCATTCGCCCAAACTGATCTGTTATTTTAATACTTACTTTCTCCAACGTGTTAGTGTTTAATGTTTTGTACACTAGAGGGTAAGCCCCTCTAGAATATGAGTCATGATAATTGATTGCATCTAAGATATTTACAATCTGCCCTCCATAGCGTTCCGGCTCGATGACGTCACTATAAATTAGTAAATAGTCACAACCTCCGTCATTGTCTGGAGGGGATGAGGCCACAAACTTGGAGGTTGATGTAATGTCATCTGTTTTTGCTCAATAAATGGTGTATTTGCGACTGCGGTCAAAACCAAGTACATTAGCTATTCTGTGTTTAAATTGAAAGCTGAGAGAATTTAACGAGCCAGTACTTCCACTGTTAAGAGTTGAAGCTAGTAATACCCTCTCTAAAGATTGGTCATAGGTTCTTTATCTGAGAAGTATATTTTGAAATCATCCCTAAAACTAAGCTTCATGTCGGTGGTTATTTGCCGACTAAGCACGTCTGTAATGAGTTTGATGTTTCTTGATAATATGTTGGTTTTTGGCTGGAAGGTATATATTAAGTGTTCTGGACTCTTAGAAAGAGTTCCATGTTTAAAAGTGGCATAGATATCTATGCCAAACTCCTCCTCATTTTTGATGATGGCATTAATTCGCCTGGGTAGGAGTATGTTGACTAAAGCCACTTCATGTTTTATGGAAGGGTTTATATATAGTGTGGGGATGGTGTTTGTAAATGCTGAACTCGTGTTGTTGTATTTATCTCTTTGAGTGAGACTGGTAAGATATGTCCCGTTATGATTGGGCAATATACAGGGGAGGGTTTTTTGTAAAAAGGGGAAAATAAACAACATTACTTATATTTTATTTTATTAAACTACTTAAAGAACTACAACATGTGAAGATTCCGTCATCAAATCACCTTTTTTGTTTTTAAAGAATAGTGATTAACCACACCCCCTGCTACTACTACTACTACTGGTGCTGGCTACTGCTGCCGCTGCTGCTGCTGTTGCCACTACCACAACTTCTTTCCTGGGGTGGTGGTTACAGCTTTCGTTGTTTTTTCGGGGGGTAGGATAACAGGAATATTTCCTGTGACTCACCATCGAGGATGGAGTCGATACGACGATTCGCCTCCGTTTTGAAGTCGAGGAGGGGTTCAATCCGTCGTTTGACTGAGGTTGATGCTGTGGGAGGTGGTGGAGGGGTGGCGGTGGTGGTGGTGGAGCTGGAAGTGTATTCTTGTAGCAGTCTCTTCTTCCTGGGTGTGGCTGGCAGTGCTGGAGGTGTAGAACGAGAAGAGGTTCTTGGGGTTGTACCACCCTCTCCCACCACGGTGTCGAGGGTGATAGTAAATCTATCACCACTGGGGTTGTCGAACGGGAGGGGGCACCACTGATGGGGTAACAGCAGCGGGTCGTTTGAGGATGACCAACTCTTTGTTGAGTTTGGCTAGTTCTTGATGAAGAGAGAGCAGCATGGGTCCAATGTCCTTGTGCCAGTTGTCCATACCATCGCGGGAAGCCCCTAAGCCGTGGGGTACCACTAACTGAGACATGGTTGGGGTTCTCACCATTAGATTGCCCACCTTTGTTAGGGCCAACCTGATCCAATATCGCCGGTTTTTGGATGTATCCAGGGTGACGTTAGACACCTAGTGAGTGTCGGCGGAAGTCTGCACTTGTGCCTGGGCTATTGGATTTGACTCGAAGGGGGCTCCTGCCCCGAATGCTGAAATCAGGGCCACAAATGTCGGCCTGAAGTAAAGGACGGGCTCCTCTATGAGATCTTGTCCTTCAGAGAGGAGTGTGGCTATCTTCATATCATTGTCCCCTGTGGTAACCCGACAACAAATTATTGCCCTATTGACATTTCCCAGCCCAACACGTTCCACACGGGCGTAGGGATAGGTTTTCCAGATGACAGAGGCTAGCCCATAGGGACGCACAACGGCAGCCAGTAACTCATAGACGATGACTTCGCCTACCCCAAAGGTCTGGGAGTCAGTGATATCGTCACAAATGGTCTTGATACTCGCCAGCGACATGGCGAGAGGGTGGCTGTGAGGAGCGTGTCGACAACTGTAGTATAGTGTTCCAGGAGCAGCGGTGGGGGACCCTTAAATACACCTGTGGCCCACCTGGGGGGGGGGGGAGTGGGATGAAGGGGTGTGGGGTAGAGGTCACCTTATGAGCCCATAGACACTCCGGCCAGACTCAAAGGCTGAAATCATGTCCCGATGATGGAAGGTTAATTTTTTCATTCGCCAAATCTCTGTCTGGATCTCCTGAGATGAATACTCTTCATAACTGTTCACCGTTTCACCAAATGACTTAAAAAACCGTTCTGGGGGAGCACTCAACACAAGACGGTCATAACAATCCCATAAGACATATATCAATCTACTTTTGTGTTCGACAAACTTGTAGTAACGATGAGTAGCAACCAAACGCTTCAATAGGGGAGATTTTTCTTCCTCCTCTACCGCTGGAGGGGATGAAGAAGCTCGCTCCATGGTGGATACACAACTGATTATAATGACGTTTAAGATGTGGTTCATATAGGTTTTTCAATACAGTTCCCAATGGGGGTCTCCTATGGATACCCCTCCCCCCTTTTAACTGTGATCTGGTGCGAGAATTACGTATAAAGGATGGGTCTATGCCGGCCACCTTAAGTAAAATCCTTCCATCTGCCTTCTCAGCTGTCCTAAATTGTCCTTTAGTAAAGGCTAAAGTTTTAATTATATCTAAAATATTTAAATTTTGCACAGGCTTTAATAAATTCCTGTGACTATCCCATATCACCTGTTGGCTGTTATGTTCAAACATGTTAAATAATGTTTTGACGTGTGGAATTTTCTTCTATTTTAAAATTCACGTTTATAATGTTGTCCAGACTTGGGTTTTGGGGGGTGATGATGGCTTTGTGGCGAGTGGGCCCAGCAACAGCTAGCCGCATCTCAGGCGATAGAATGTAATGTATCCTTTTTTTTTATTTGTTTTTTAAAGGGCGATGGTCGCACCTGGGCTACGTTTTTTGTTGAAAGAACCCCGCGGCGGCGGGCACCTGCACGGCGACGGCGGGCGCAGCAGGGGGTGGCCAAAGTCTTTTATAGGTTGTCTGACCAGTCCCCCCTGTCTGGTAGGACTATAACGTTCAAAGGAGCTACCGTGGCAACACCGCCCACAAGTTGTTGCTGTTGCCGAGGGTGTAGGGGGAGTGTCCACTCCCCCCACTCCATCATCACCACTGGCAGAGTCACAGCCAATGGTGATGATGCTTACAGCTACCACCAACATTATTAGCCGAATTATTTGCTTTCGTTTTTTAAAGAGAAGGACATACTTCCACCTCTACCACTGGTGGAAGAGGGTTGAGCCACCTCATTAAGAGGCGATGGAATACTCTCGTTTTTAATTAATAAATATTTTTCAGCGACGACTCGTGGTACTACGCAATATTCTTTTACCATTTTTTTCTCTTCTTACGTAATTACTTTATTAGAGAAGAAATTCACTATACAGCCAAAGGTAACAGTGCTGCCAATATAGCTCCTCCTCGCCTAGAATATAGAATATTCTTCTTTTTGTACAATGGAGTTTTCTTACGTGCTACAGAGCGAATCTCATTCTGATACCTCTGTAGTCCATTAATTATCTAAGGTTGAACTGGGATGTTTCGTTTCAGAAAATTGGCAAAAATTTCACAAATTGATTCAATTTCCTGCCGTTTTAAAGCCTTGATTAGTTTATTCCGCTTCTTGGGTGATAAATTGTTTAATAAAAATAACAGTTGATGGTGTTTCTCTACGAGAGAGTCCTGATGAAGTCATTTTTTGTTTTAAATTTGACGATGTCTTGAGCTTTAATCCAGCAATTGCTAGATTCTGGGTACCCTCTCCACTTGAAATATTCTCTGTGTCCTTTCGATGTCTTCCTAGTCTGTAATATCATTATGGGAAAATAGTCTGGAAGGGTTGTTGGAATCAATTCTTGCTCATAAAACATACCACTGATCGGCTCGTTGGTTAAGTCTTTAATTTTATAGGATGGGACTGGTTGTGTTCTGTCGATATGTGACACTTGAAATATTTCTTCTGTATTTTGGAGGCCCAAAGCCCTTGTGAAATATATTCCTCCGCTTTGCCAGTCATACATACTGCCCAACCTGCAGTTGTGGACTGATGGGGGTTATGGGGTAGTCATTGTTTTAATACATGACCTTAAACTGTCTTCATATATCTTCAATGTTTTGCAACTTATGAATGGCATGTGGGGTATTTTTTAGTATTCTGTGGAAAGTATGGTTGTAAACGTCCATGACTTTTGGGAGGATGTGAATGTATTGTAATGAATTAGCTTGGGTCATATAATGATACAGTTTATGTTATAAAGTTTTAATGGCACGCTCCACTATACTAGATTTCATTTCCGATAATACACTATATAATTTAATATTTTTCTAATTCAAATAATTTTGAACTGTCCTGTTGTAAAATTCTCTACCTCGGTTGGCGAATATTCGTCTTACCCCGTGAAACAAAGAGGTTACCTCTAACATCTTCTTTAGAGCAGCTACCACATCAGTTCCAAAGATCACATTCACTCCAAACATCTACCACCTACGGGCTGCTCATGTCTTTGTCACCTCTTGGGTAACTTAATGTTCGGCAATTAGTCATCAAACTTCACTCTGCCTGCGTCTCTCAAAATGTTCAAAGCCTCCTAGTATTAAGTAGTGAAGAAATATGACATATTTACTCACTATAATGTTGGTGCTGAATGAAGAACATGAAGACATATTTTTACTCTGAAATAATATAATTTTATAATGAAATGGGCCAACATGGATTTTGAGCGGGAAGATCGTGCCTCTCACAGCTACTTGAGCACTACAACAAAGTCACTGAGGCATTAGAAGAAAAACAGAATGCTGATGTGATATACACGGACTTCACAAAGGCTTTCGATAAATGTGGCTATGGCGTGATAGCACACAAAATGAAGTCAATGGGAATAACCGGTAAAGTAGGACGCTGGATACTCAGTTTTCTGTCAAACAGGACTCGGCGAGTAACGGTCAACCATATAAAATGTAGTCCAAGTGCAGTTAAAAGTTCTGTACCCTCAGGGTACAGTCCTTGCACCGCCGTTTTTCCTTATTCTCATATCAGATATAGACAAAAATACAAGTCACAGCTTCGTATCATCCTTTGCAGATGACACAAAAATCAGTATGAAAATTATCTCGGCTGAAGACATTGAAAAACTTAAAGCTGATATTAATAAAGTTTCCGACTGGGCATCAGAAAATAACATGATGTTTAACAGTGATAAATTCCAGGTACTCAGGTATGGTAAAAATGAGGACCTTAACAAAACACAATCAAATGTATCCATAGTAGGAAAACAGCATGTAAAGGATTTGGGAATAATAATGTCTGACGACCTAACGTTTAAGGAGCATAACCAAGCAAATATTGTGACAGCCAGAAAGATGATAGGATGGATTACGAGAACTTTCAAATCCAGGGATCCCATCACAATGGTTGTACTCTTCAAGTCACTTGTGTTGTCCCGTCGTCAGTACTGCTCAGTACTCGCTTCCCCCTTCAAAGCATGAGAGATTGCTGAAATAGAAGGAATACAGAGAACATATATGGCACGCATAGATGCGATAAAGCACCTAAATTATTGGGATCGTCTCAAAGCCCTCCAAATGTACTCACTAGAAAAAAGAAGAGAGATATCAAATAATATACACCTGGAAGATACTGGAGGGCCAAGTACCAAATCGACACAGTAAAATAACAACGTACTGGAGTGAACGATATGGAAGAAAATGCAGAATAGAACCAGTGAAGAGCAGAGGTGCCATAGGCACAATCAGAGGACACTGTATAAACATCAGAGGTCCGCGGTTGTTCAACGTCCTCCCAGCAAGCATAAGAAATATTGCTGGAACAACGGTGGAAATTTTCAAGAGGAAACTAGATTTATTCCTCCAAGAAATGCCGGACCAACCGGGCTGTGGTGGGTATGTGGCCCTGCGGGCCGCTCCAAGCAACGGCCTAGTGGACCAAACTCTCACAAGTCAAGCCTGGCCTCGGGCCGGGCTTGGGGAGTAGAAGAACTCCCAGAACCCCATCAACCAGTTGAATTTTTTGTTTTTAAAGTTTGAGTCTGCATTAGGCGAGAATAAACATCGACATAAATCAAAATATATTTAACGCCACTATTGCATTTTTGTAAACTACAAAAGTCTCCCAAATCACAAGCAATTATGGTCCGTGGCTTAGGAGCTAATATTTTCTGTCGAGGAAACCTAACTAAATTTCTTCTATGTAAGGTATAACATTGCTCCCCACGAAGAAATTCCCTCACATCTGCAATACTGATGCTGGTGCCTTAAAGTCTGGCGGCCTTATACAATTTTTGAATTGATCTTGTGAAACCTCCCAAGCTAGAAATGTCATTATAGATGGTGGTAAGAATTGACCGTTTCTGCGTCGTTAAAGGAATTTTTTTGTTCACATTTGATAAACAATTTCACACTGGTCTTCATTGACAATGCTCATTCGCAGTTGTAATGTCTCAGGAACTGTCAGATCGACCAATAAATAGCCATACTCGGTCTGGGATATTGGCCGACGATATATTTCAACAAAATTATTAATAGTTTTTCGCCCATATAACTAACCGCTTAAAATTTCAAGTTGGGATATGTCTCTCTGCTTCATTAATATATATTGGGTACAATTCAGAGTTATTGTCCTAGCATATTTTCCCTGGGGAAAAATTTTTTGACTAATTAGAATTACTGAAATATTATCGTGTCTCCCTCGGGTGAAGATATTGGCTATAATTGGACTCTGTATGGCTTCCAGGTTTAAGTCATCAATTGTATACAAAACTAAATCATTTGAAAAAGGATTCTTATACTCTAAAGGGTTAATCAGCCCTTGGGAGAGTGTAACCTTGTTTCACAATATGGGGTTGTTTGAAACAGGATGTTCAGTATTATTTGCAGTTGACACTATAATTTTTTAGAATTTCCTGTGGTATTTAACACATAAATTTACCACCAGACTAGTTTTCCCAGAATTGCTAAATCCAGCTACAAATATTCTTGCCGGTTGACGAAAAATATTAAGTTAGTCGACTGTGGCAGAAATACACTCCTCCATATTTTCCTCATAAATGTTCCAATTACCTATGGACAGTCATATATATATATCACAGTGAACCCCTGGAAGAATGGCAAGCAGTTGGTATGGGACTACACGTGCGTATCAACCCTGGCTAACACCTACATTAACCTCAGTGTTGCACAACCAGGTGGCGCTGCCACCCACAGGGAAGCAGCCAAATCCCGTAAGTATAGAGAACTGGATCACCACTACAATTTTGTCCCCATTGCTTCTGAGACACTCGGCGCCTGGGGTAAAAGTGCTACCAGTTTTTTGAAGGAACTGGGTTCTAGGCTCATTGAAACCACAAGGGACCCAAGAGCTGCAAGCTTTCTTTTCCAGCGCCTCAGTGTGGCAATACAGAGGGGAAATGTGCACTGCATCCAGGGTTCCTGCCGCCATCTGAGGAGCTGGAGGAACTCGACAACCTATGATAACCATCTTTGTAACCCATATGTAACTCCTTTTTTGTAACAAAGTTCAAATAAAGTAAATATATATGTGTACATACAAAAGAATGGGGGTGGTAGGAGAAGATAATATTAGTGTTCAGTGAGAAACCATAAGGTCTCCTCTGAATACTTTTTATTTTCTTCTCCGAGGCTATGGGTCCCCACATTGGCACCAGATGTGGTACCCTATATATATATATATATATATATATATATATATATATATATATATATATATATATATATATATATATATATATATATATATATATATATATATATGTCGTACCTAGTAGCCAGACTGCACTTCTCAGCCTACTATGCAGGGCCCAATTTGCCTAATAAGCCAAGTTTTCATGAATTAATTGTTTTTCGACTACCTAACCTAACCTATCTTTTTCTGCTACCTAACCTAACCTAACCTATAAAGATAGGTTAGGTTAGGTTAGGGAGGGTTGGTTAGGTTTGGTCATATATCTACGTTAATTTTAACTCCAATAAAAAAAATTGATCTCATATATAATGAAATGGGTAGCTTTATCATTTCATAAGAAAAAAATTAGAGAAAATATATTAATTCAGGAAAACTTGGCTTATTAGGCAAATCGGGCCTTGCATAGCAGGCTGAGAAATGCGTTCTAGCTACTAGGTACAACAATATATATATATATATATATATATATATATATATATATATATATATATATATATATATATATATATATATATATATATATATATATTAGTATATTTTGGTAGCAGTCTTTCCTGTAGACATATATTATTAAATATGACCGAAAAAGTAAGATTAATAATTCTAACACGAATTTTCACAATCTTTCGTACATTTCGCTTCACTGTTGGAGGTAAATCTGTTGGAGACAACAACATCTCTTTCTAGGCGTTTAACGATGCATAAGCAACAGGGCTCCATTAAGGAACATATAATCTCTTCCCACAACCAAACCATCGCCAGAGAAATCCTAGTAAACAACACAGAAATCATCGATAGATACAGCGATAGCAGGCGGCTTGACGTTTGCGAGGCACTACACATCAACAAGTCAACACCAGCAATCAACAGCCAATTATTGCACAACTATATTCTACCCACCTCAAGACTCCGCTCCAATATAGAAGCATCAAGAAATATGGACCAATAGGCTTTCTACAAACACTCCTATTCAATATCCATTGTTTCGTGTTCTGTCTTGTGTTGATGAAATTAATACCCTATTAATACTCTTGTTCTGTCTTGTGTTGATGAAATTAATACCCTATTAATACCACATTTTGTTCTGTCTTGTGTTAATGCCACATCACCCCTTCCACCTCACTCAAATGTAGATATAAAATCGGAGATGCGTAAGTTCTATTCAGTTGTGTATTTGTGAACTAAAGTCTTTGAAAATGTAATAAGTTTTACGAAACGCGCTCGTGTCGCGTCAGACTAGAAATAAAAATGAATTTTGGAGAATTGATTTTTGATTTACCTCCAACAGTGAAGCGAAATGTACGAAAGATTGAGAAAATTTGTGTTAGAATTATTAATCTTACTTTTTCGGTCATATTTAATAATATATTTATATATATATATATATATATATATATATATATATATATATATATAATATATATATATATATATATATATATATATATATATATATATATATATATGTATATATATATATATATATATATATAATATTAGGAACTAATATTTTCTATCGAGGAAACCTAACTAAATTTCTTCTATGTAAGGTATAAGATCGCTCCCCACGAAGAAATTCCCTCACATCTGCAATACTGATGCTGGTGCCTTAAAGTCTGCAATACTTTAAATAATATATAAATATAAATATATATATATATATATATATATATATATATATATATATATATATATATATATATATATATATATATATATATATATATATATATATATATAGGAAGGGAGTACCACCTCTAGCTGGAAGAAGGGGGACCCATAGCCTCGGAGGAAACCACGCATAACGCATTAGAGGGAATGTTTAGATCCCCTCCAATACAGTTTCTGTGTGCTTTTCTCCTACCACCCCCTTCCTTTTTTATTTTTTTTGCTTTATTATGCATTTGATGGTTACAAGATATACATGGGTTGATACAAAAATAATAATGCAAAAAGGTGCTTAAAGGTTATGGATCTCTTGAAAAACACAACAATGGGAAACATTGATTAATGTCACAGACGGGTTCGATCATTGTTGCAAGTCAAACACTTCTTCGAATTCCTCTGAAGTTGGACTAGTGCCCAAGACGCAACAGGCATTTCCCCTCTGAATCGCAACACTGAGGCGCTGGAAAAAGAAACTTTTTGCTCTCTGGTCTTTTGTAGCGCTGATCAATTTGTCCCCCAATTCCTTCAGGAACTTCAATGCACATTTTCCCCACGAACCGAGGGTCTCCGAGCCGATCGGAACAAAGCTGTAGCAGTGTGCTAGACCTCTATATTTAATAATTTTCTGCGATTCCCTGAAAGAAGCAGCACCACCACTTTCACGTGTGCTGTAGTGGAGGTAGGTACTGGCCAGTGTGGCAGCGCACGTGTAGTCCCGTACCACTTGCTTACTATCCTTCCAAGGTAGCAAGGTGACCCCATCAGGGCGCTTCTGAGGGTCGTTAGGTCTGGATAAGTGTGGTTCTCTTTGTGCCGGGCAGCGGGCTGTGGCGAGGCTCCTCTTGATGATGTCGTTGACTTCTTCATGTCTTGCAATTTTACCCTGTGATTTACGACATACCAGACCATGACGACCATATTGGTCTGCCATCGCAGTTCCGCAGATGCACCTATGTTCGGTGAGGATGGGGGCGGCAAGGCGAAGGGCAACTCCAATGCGGAGAGCGTCATGACTGAGGCGAGTTCCCAGGGCTGCATTGGGCACAGCAAATAAGAAATCCCCGGCGTGGGGTGCTGTTACCGCTAGGAGGCGGGCTTTGTTTTCAGCATCAGCGTTGTCAATCATTGCTGTGACAGTCTTTTCCATTATGGGGCTATCCCAGTGGGCCTGCTTGTGGTCTTTTGGGACTTGTGGTCGGGGTTGAGGGTGTGCAATGGTGTCCCATTGTCTGGCTGCTTCGATGAACGTTTGATCATGAGTTCCCGCTGTCTCTCTCATACGCTCTGGTAGGATCTGCCCTACCAATTCGTTGGCTGCTGTACATGAGGATAAGAATGCTGGAAGTGCTACCTCAGTTGCCTTTCGTATGCCTATCCCTCCAAATCTCACTGGTAGTGTTGCTTGGTCCCACTGACTGTCATCTAAATCTAGGTTGAGCGCCTTCCTGAATATTGACCTGAGGAGGCTATATATATATATATATATATATATATATATATATATATATATACATTTGTCTCACTAATTCATTGTTTATATTTACCATTTTATGCTATAATTACCTATGTATTGTGCTTGTATGTTTGCTGTATCAGATGGGCCATTGGGCTACATCAGATGGGCCAATTGCGTGCATCTGATGGGCCAATGGGCCGTCTGCGTTGTCCAAGTAATATACCTCACCTCACCACTCTCTCCTGCCTATTTATACCCATCACTCGATCTGTAAAATCACTCCTTCTGAAGATGTATTAATATACGAAAGTACTTAAGGAAATTCCTGTTTCATTTTTCCCCTGTGGTCTGATATTGTCACATTTTTAATCACGTGTTTATTTCGTGATATACACACATATATATATATATATACCCAGCAAACACAAATCATCTAGAAAACGTTTGTCTATCTCTTCCCATAGGCGTGGGAATGATTTGCATTGAGAATGGTGCAGGAGAGCCTTTGAGAAACTTTTAATAAAAAAATCCAAACACAAAGGTTTTATAATAAATTGTTTTTCTGCAACTTTTTTGTTCCTAATGTATTACAAATAGTTTTTACATGTTTAAATATAAAATGTATGGTGTTTTTTTTTGCAAAATTCATTAATAAATTGTGAATGATATATATTGGCTGAGTGAAACGTTCAAAATCCATTTTGTTATAATATAATCAGAAAAAAGTAGTTTTCTAAATTTTCTAAAAATCGCTCTTTTTAACACAATTTGACTCCTTATGCATTCCACTAAACACTAATATCATGTTTAAATATATAATTTATGTATTATTCCCTAAGATAATTTATATAAATTATAAAAGTTGCTGGAAAGTGGTGAAAAAGAATCTGAAAACGTTTTGTTGTCTTATATTGGCGTGTTCTTATTAACTAGAGTGAGTAAGAGTGAGCGAGAGTGGGTAAGAGTGAGTAAGAGTGACTGAAGGTGAGTGAGAGTGCCAGAGAGTGAGTATAAGTAAGAGTGACTGAGAGTGAGTAAGGGTGACAGAATGAGTAAGGGTGACAGAATGAGTAAGAGTAAGAGTAAAAGTGATTGAGAGTAAGGGTGAGTATGAGAGTAAGAGTGATTGAGAGTTAGAGTGAGAGTAAGAGTGATTGAGAGTTAGTGAGAGTAAGAGTGATTGAGAGTAAGAGTGATTGAGAGTAAGAGTGATTGGGAGTAAGAGTGATTGAGAGTAAGAGTAATTGGGAGTAAGAGTGATTGGGAGTAGGAGTAAGAGTGAGAGTAGGAGTAAGAATGAGAATAAGAGTGATTGAGAGTAAGAGTGAGTAAGAGTAAGAATGAGAGTAAGAGTGATTGAGACTAAGAGTGATTGAGAGTAAGAGTGATTGAGAGTAAGAGTGATTGGGAATAAGAATGAGAATAAGAGTGATTGAGAGTAAGAGTGATTGGGAGTAAGAGTAAGAATGAGAGTAGGAGTGATTGAGAGTAGGAGTGATTGGGAGTAGGAGTGATTGGGAGTAAGAGTGATTGAGAGTAAGAGTGATTGGGAGAAAGAGTGATTTGGAGTAGGAGTAAGAGTGAGAGTAGGAGTAAGAATGAGAATAAGAGTGATTGAGAGTAAGAGTGAGTAAGAGTAAGAATGAGAGTAAGAGTGATTGAGAGTAAGAGTGATTGGGAGTAAGAGTGAGAGTAAGAATGAGAATAAGAGTGATTGAGAGTAAGAGTGATTGGGAGTAAGAGTAAGAATGAGAGTAGGAGTGATTGGGAGTAGGAGTGATTGGGA
The DNA here is from genome assembly GCF_040958095.1 of Procambarus clarkii. Lineage (NCBI taxonomy): Eukaryota > Metazoa > Arthropoda > Malacostraca > Decapoda > Cambaridae > Procambarus > Procambarus clarkii. The sequence goes on from NW_027189133.1 coordinate 3,794,367, forward strand.
GTAAGAGTGATTGAGAGTAAGAGTAATTGAGAGTAAGAGTGAGAGAGTGAGTATGAATGGGTAAAGGTGACTAAGAGTGACAGAGTAAGAATGACAGAGTAAGAGTGATAGAGAGTAAGAGTGACAGAGAACATAAGAACATAAGAACAAAGGTAACTGCAGAAGGCCTATTGGCCCATACGAGGCAGCTCCTATTCTATAACCACCCAATCCCACTCATATACTTGTCCAACCCGTGCTTGAAACAATCGAGGGACCCCACCTCCACAATGTTACGCGGCAATTGGTTCCACAAATCAACAACCCTGTTACTGAACCAGTATTTACCCAAGTCTTTCCTAAATCTAAACTTATCCAATTTATATCCATTGTTTCGTGTTCTGTCCTGTGTTGATACTTTTAATACCCTATTAATATCCCCCCGGTTATGTCCATTCATCCACTTGTAAACCTCTATCATGTCACCCCTAACTCTTCGCCTTTCCAGTGAATGCAACTTAAGCTTTGTTAATCTTTCTTCATATGAAAGATTTCTAATTTGGGGAATTAACTTAGTCATCCTACGCTGGACACGTTCAAGTGAATTTATATCCATTCTATAATATGGCGACCAAAACTGAACTGCATAATCTAAATGGGGCCTAACTAGAGCAAGATATAGCTTGAGAACCACACCAGGTGTCTTGTTACTAACGCTGCGATTAATAAATCCAAGTGTCCGATTTGCCTTATTACGAACATTTATGCATTGATCCTTTTGTTTTAAATTCTTACTAATCATAACTCCCAGATCCCTTTCGCAATCCGACTTCGCAATCACAACACCATCTAGCTCGTATCTTGTAACTCTATCATCATTACCTAACCTCAGAACTTTACATTTATCAGCATTAAACTGCATCTGCCAATCCTTTGACCATTTCAAAACCCTATCTAGATCAACTTGAAGTGATAGTGAGTCCTCCTCCGAATTAATTTCCCTACCGATTTTCGTATCATCGGCAAATTTGCAAATGTTGCTACTCAAACCTGAATCTAAATCATTTATATATATTATAAACAACAGAGGTCCCAGGACAGAGCCTTGAGGCACTCCACTTACAACATTTTCCCACTCTGACTTGATTCCATTTATACTAACTCTCTGTTTCCTTTGGTATAGCCATGCCCTAATCCAGCTTAATATAGCACCCCCAATACCATGAGACTCTATTTTTTTAATCAGTCTTTCATGTGGCACTGTATCAAAAGCTTTGCTAAAGTCAAGGTATACAACATCGCAATCCTTACCACTATCAACTGCCTCAACAATGCTAGAATAAAAAGATAACAAATTTGTTAAACATGAACGGCCATTTATAAAACCATGTTGCGACTCAATTATTAATTTATGTTTTTCAAGATGAAGACGAATTTTATTTGCTATTATAGATTCGAGTAACTTTCCCACAATAGACGTTAGGCTAATTGGTCGATAGTTAGACGCAAGTGATCTATCTCCTTTCTTAAAAACTGGTATCACATTAGCAACTTTCCAAAACTCTGGCACTCTGCCTGACTCTATTGATTTATTAAATATGGTTGACAGTGGGTCACAAAGCTCCTCTTTGCATTCTTTAAGCACCCTAGCAAACACTTCATCCGGCCCTGGGGATTTGTTTGGTTTGAGTTTTACTATTTGTTTAAGAACATCCTCCCTGGTAACTGCTAAACTCGTCAACCTGTCCTCTTCCCCACCCACATAGACTTGTTCGGCTGAAGGCATATTGTTAAGTTCCTCTTTAGTAAATACAGATACAAAATATTTATTAAAAATACTACTCATCTCTTCATCACTATCTGTTATTTGACCTGTCTCAGTTTTTAATGGACCTATCCTTTCCCTAGTCTTAGTACGATATAACTGAAAAAACCCTTTAGGATTTGTCTTTGCTTGCCCTGCTATGCGAACTTCATAGTTCCTTTTTGCTTTCCTTATCTCTTTTTTAACATTTCTAACCAGTTGTACGAATTCCTGTTCTAAAGTGACCTCCCCATTTTTAATCCTTTTGTACCAAGCTCTCTTTTTACCTATAAGGTTCTTCAAATTCTTTGTTATCCACTTTGGGTCATTAGTATACGATCTATTCAATTTGTATGGTATACTACGTTCCTGTGCTTTGTTTAGAATATTCTTAAATAAGTTATATATTGAATCCACATCGAAATCCCCATTTAAGTCACCTATCGCTGGGTTCATGTCTCGCTCCAAGACCGGCCCACACCCCATACCCAAGCCTTTCCAATCAATTTGACCCAAAAAATTTCTTAGGCTATTAAAATCAGCTTTTCGAAAATCTGGCACTTTAACAGAATTTTCTCCTACTGGTCTATTCCATTCTATGCTAAATCTGATTTCTTTGTGATCACTGCTCCCTAGCTCACTCCCTATTTCGATGTCATTAATTTGCGTTTCCCTGTTAGTTAACACTAAATCTAAAATATTATTTTCCCGTGTTGGTTCCTTAATGTGTTGCGTAAGAAAGCAATCGTCAATTAATTCAAGAAAATCTTCTGCTTCACTATTCCCTGTTTTGTTCAACCAGTTTATTCCGCTAAAATTAAAGTCACCCATGACATAAATACTGTTAGATCTAGATGCTCTAGATATTTCATCCCATAGATGCTTTGCTTCCATTCTGTCTAAATTTGGTGGCCTATATATTACTCCTATTATAATATTATTAGCTTTTTCGTTTAATTCAATCCAAATAGTTTCTGTGTGTGGCTCTGTTTTGATTCCCTCTTTGAGACTACATTTCAAATTGTCCCTAACATATATGGCTACTCCACCTCCTCGTCTAATATATCTATCTGTGTGAAATATTTTAAATCCATATATTTGATATTCAGCTAATAGTTCTCTATTTTCTACATTCATCCACGTTTCGGTAAGTGCAATAATATCTATTTTTTCTGTGCAGACAAGAGCATTTAATTCGTTAATTTTATTTCTTAGACTTCTACTGTTAGTGTAATATACCCTAAGTGAATTGTTATTTTGCGGACCTTCTCTTTCCCTGATCGTTTTGCCAATTCCTTTCTCCCACAAACACATACTTTTATTACCTCCTTCCTCCAAATCAATTCCCATACCTCTATCTACTAACAGTTTAAACCCAAACAAACACCTCTAACCACTTCTTCTAGCGAGTTCGCAACAGCAACAACCCCAGCTCTCGATAGATGCACCCCATCACGAGCATACATTTCATTTCTTCCATAGAAGTGTTCCCAGTTGTCTATGAAAGATATTGCATTTGATTTGCAATATCTTTCCAGCCGGCAATTGACACCAAGTGCCCTCGATATCCATTCATTTCCCACTCCCTTTCTTGGAAGAATGCCACATATGATCGGGATTCCTCCCTTGCTCCTAACTAACTCTATGGCTGTTTTATACCTCTGAATCAGTTCCTCACTCCTGACTCGACCAACATCATTTCCTCCCACGCTAATGCAAATAATGGGATTGTTCCCATTACCAGCCATAATATCATTCATGTTGTTTATAATATAAGAACATAAGAACATAAGAACAAAGGTAACTGCAGAAGGCCTATTGGCCCATACGAGGCAGCTCCTATTCTATAACCACCCAATCCCACTCATATACTTGTCCAACCCGTGCTTGAAACAATCGAGGGACCCCACCTCCACAATGTTACGCGGCAATTGGTTCCACAAATCAACAACCCTGTTACTGAACCAGTATTTACCCAAGTCTTTCCTAAATCTAAACTTATCCAATTTATATCCATTGTTTCGTGTTCTGTCCTGTGTTGATACTTTTAATACCCTATTAATATCCCCCCGGTTATGTCCATTCATCCACTTGTAAACCTCTATCATGTCACCCCTAACTCTTTGCCTTTCCAGTGAATGCAACTTAAGCTTTGTTAATCTTTCTTCATATGAAAGATTTCTAATTTGGGGAATTAACTTAGTCATCCTACGCTGGACACGTTCAAGTGAATTTATATCTAATCTATAATATGGCGACCAAAACTGAACTGCATAATCTAAATGGGGCCTAACTAGAGCAAGATATAGCTTGAGAACCACACCAGGTGTTTTGTTACTAACGCTGCGATTAATAAATCCAAGTGTCCGATTTGCCTTATTACGAACATTTATGCATTGATCCTTTTGTTTTAAATTCTTACTAATCATAACTCCCAGATCCCTTTCGCAATCCGACTTCGCAATCACAACACCATCTAGCTCGTATCTTGTAACTCTATCATCATTACCTAACCTCAGAACTTTACATTTATCAGCATTAAACTGCATCTGCCAATCCTTTGACCATTTCAAAACCCTATCTAGATCAACTTGAAGTGATAGTGAGTCCTCCTCCGAATTAATTTCCCTACCGATTTTCGTATCATCGGCAAATTTGCAAATGTTGCTACTCAAACCTGAATCTAAATCATTTATATATATTATAAACAACAGAGGTCCCAGGACAGAGCCTTGAGGCACTCCACTTACAACATTTTCCCACTCTGACTTGATTCCATTTATACTAACTCTCTGTTTCCTTTGGTATAGCCATGCCCTAATCCAGCTTAATATAGCACCCCCAATACCATGAGACTCTATTTTTTTAATCAGTCTTTCATGTGGCACTGTATCAAAAGCTTTGCTAAAGTCAAGGTATACAACATCGCAATCCTTACCACTATCAACTGCCTCAACAATGCTAGAATAAAAAGATAACAAATTTGTTAAACATGAACGGCCATTTATAAAACCATGTTGCGACTCAATTATTAATTTATGTTTTTCAAGATGAAGACGAATTTTATTTGCTATTATAGATTCGAGTAACTTTCCCACAATAGACGTTAGGCTAATTGGTCGATAGTTAGACGCAAGTGATCTATCTCCTTTCTTAAAAACTGGTATCACATTAGCAACTTTCCAAAACTCTGGCACTCTGCCTGACTCTATTGATTTATTAAATATGGTTGACAGTGGGTCACAAAGCTCCTCTTTGCATTCTTTAAGCACCCTAGCAAACACTTCATCCGGCCCTGGGGATTTGCTTGGTTTGAGTTTTACTATTTGTTTAAGAACATCCTCCCTGGTAACTGCTAAACTCGTCAACCTGTCCTCGTCCCCACCCACATAGACTTGTTCGGCTGAAGGCATATTGTTAAGTTCCTCTTTAGTAAATACAGATACAAAATATTTATTAAAAATACTACTCATCTCTTCATCACTATCTGTTATTTGACCTGTCTCAGTTTTTAATGGACCTATCCTTTCCCTAGTCTTAGTACGATATAACTGAAAAAACCCTTTAGGATTTGTCTTTGCTTGCCCTGCTATGCGAACTTCATAGTTTCTTTTTGCTTTCCTTATCTCTTTTTTAACATTTCTAACCAGTTGTACGAATTCCTGTTCTAAAGTGACCTCCCCATTTTTAATCCTTTTGTACCAAGCTCTCTTTTTACCTATAAGGTTTTTCAAATTCTTTGTTATCCACTTTGGGTCATTAGTATACGATCTATTCAATTTGTATGGTATACTACGTTCCTGTGCTTTGTTTAGAATATTCTTAAATAAGTTATATATTGAATCCACATCGAAATCCCCATTTAAGTCACCTATCGCTGGGTTCATGTCTCGCTCCAAGACCGGCCCACACCCCATACCCAAGCCTTTCCAATCAATTTGACCCAAAAATTTTTTTAGGCTATTAAAATCAGCTTTTCGAAAATCTGGCACTTTAACAGAATTTTCTCCTACTGGTCTATTCCATTCTATGCTAAATCTGATTTCTTTGTGATCACTGCTCCCTAGCTCACTCCCTATTTCGATGTCATTAATTTGCGTTTCCCTGTTAGTTAACACTAAATCTAAAATATTATTTTCCCGTGTTGGTTCCTTAATGTGTTGCGTAAGAAAGCAATCGTCAATTAATTCTAGAAAATCTTCTGCTTCACTATTCCCTGTTTTGTTCAACCAGTTTATTCCGCTAAAATTAAAGTCACCCATGACATAAATACTGTTAGATCTAGATGCTCTAGATATTTCATCCCATAGATGCTTTGCTTCCATTCTGTCTAAATTTGGTGGCCTATATATTACTCCTATTATAATATTATTAGCTTTTTCGTTTAATTCAATCCAAATAGTTTCTGTGTGTGGCTCTGTTTTGATTCCCTCTTTGAGACTACATTTCAAATTGTCCCTAACATATATGGCTACTCCACCTCCTCGTCTAATATATCTATCTGTGTGAAATAGTTTAAATCCATATATTTGATATTCAGCTAATAGTTCTCTATTTTCTACATTCATCCACGTTTCGGTAAGTGCAATAATATCTATTTTTTCTGTGCAGACAAGAGCATTTAATTCGTTAATTTTATTTCTTAGACTTCTACTGTTAGTGTAATATACCCTAAGTGAATTGTTATTTTGCGGACCTTCTCTTTCCCTGATCGTTTTGCCAATTCCTTTCTCCCACAAACACATACTTTTATTACCTCCTTCCTCCAAATCAATTCCCATACCTCTATCTACTAACAGTTTAAACCCAAACAAACACCTCTAACCACTTCTTCTAGCGAGTTCGCAACAGCAACAACCCCAGCTCTCGATAGATGCACCCCATCACGAGCATACATTTCATTTCTTCCATAGAAGTGTTCCCAGTTGTCTATGAAAGATATTGCATTTGATTTGCAATATCTTTCCAGCCGGCAATTGACACCAAGTGCCCTCGATATCCATTCATTTCCCACTCCCTTTCTTGGAAGAATGCCACATATGATCGGGATTCCTCCCTTGCTCCTAACTAACTCTATGGCTGTTTTATACCTCTGAATCAGTTCCTCACTCCTGACTCGACCAACATCATTTCCTCCCACGCTAATGCAAATAATGGGATTGTTCCCATTACCAGCCATAATATCATTCATGTTGTTTATAATATCACCAATGCCAGCTCCGGGATAGCAAACCCTTAACCTGTTCCCCCTATCTCTAGCACAAAACGTTCTATCCAAATACCTTATCTGAGAATCTCCCACAACTAATGTTTGCTTAGGTACTTCCTTTACTTTCTGAGGGGCCTGCGCTTCCTTTCTCTTCGTTGCTTACCAATGCTGGCATATCACCAATGCCAGCTCCGGGATAGCAAACCCTTAACCTGTTTTCCCTATCTCTAGCACAAAACGTTCTATCCAAATACCTTATCTGGGAATCTCCCACAACTAATGTTTGCTTAGGTACTTCCTTTACTTTCTGAGGGGCCTGCGCTTCCTTTCTCTTCGTTGCTTTCCCTTTTGCGCGATCCACAGTCTCTCCACAGCACTTGTCCTCCAAAACGTCAAATGAATTTGAAGTTGCTATGGCGTTTGAAGGCGGCTTTATCAAAGTCTTCTTAAGGCCCTTAAGAAGACTTTGATAAAGACTTACTCTCTTCTTCTTAAGAGAGTAAGAGTGACAGAGAGTAAGAGTGACAGAGAGTAAGAGTGACAGAGTAAGAGTGAGTATGAGAGTGAGTAAGGATGACTGAGAGTAAGAGTGAGTAATAGTGCGTAAGAGTGATTGAGAGTTAGAGTGAGAGAAAGAGTGATTGAGAGTTAGTGAGAGTAAGAGTGATTGAGAGTAAGAGTGATTGAGAGTAAGAGTGATTGAGAGTAAGAGTGATTGGGAGTAAGAGTAATTGAGAGTAAGAGTGATTGGGAGTAAGAGTGATTGGGAGTAGGAGTAAGAATGAGAATAAGAGTGATTGAGAGTAAGAGTGAGTAAGAGTAAGAATGAGAGTAAGAGTGATTGAGAGTAAGAGTGATTGGGAGTAAGAGTAAGAATGAGAATAAGAGTGATTGAGAGTAAGAGTGATTGGGAGTAAGAGTAAGAATGAGAGTAGCAGTGATTGGGAGTAGGAGTGATTGGGAGTAAGAGTGATTGAGAGTAAGAGTAATTGAGAGTAAGAGTGAGAGAGTGAGTATGAATGGGTAAGGGTGACTGAGAGTGAGTAAGAGTGACAGAGTAAGAATGACAGAGTAAGAGTGATAGAGAGTAAGAGTGACAGAGAGTAAGAGTGACAGAGAGTAAGAGTGACAGAGTAAGAGTGACAGAGTAAGAGTGAGTATGAGAGTGAGTAAGGATGACTGAGAGTAAGAGTGAGTAATAGTGCGTAAGAGTGATTGAGAGTTAGAGTGAGAGTAATAGTGATTGAGAGTTAGTGAGAGTAAGAGTGATTGAGAGTAAGAGTGATTGAGAGTAAGAGTGATTGGGAGTAAGAGTGATTGAGAGTAAGAGTGATTGGGAGTAAGAGTGATTGGGAGTAGGAGTAAGAATGAGAATAAGAGTGATTGAGAGTAAGAGTGAGTAAGAGTAAGAGTGATTGAGAGTAAGAGTGATTGGGAGTAAGAGTGAGAGTAAGAATGAGAATAAGAGTGATTGAGAGTAAGAGTGATTGGGAGTAAGAGTAAGAATGAGAGTAGGAGTGATTGAGAGTAGGAGTGATTGGGAGTAGGAGTGATTGGGAGTAAGAGTGATTGAGAGTAAGAGTAATTGAGAGTAAGAGTATGAGAGTAAGAGTGAGAGAGTGAGTATGAATGGGTAAGGGTGACTGAGAGTGAGTAAGAATGACAGAGTAAGAGTGACAGAGAGTAAGAGTGACAGAGAGTAAGAGTGACAGAGAGTACATAAGAACATAAGAACATAAGAACAAAGGTAACTGCAGAAGGCCTATTGGCCCATACGAGGCAGCTCCTATTCTATAACCACCCAATCCCACTCATATACTTGTCCAACCCGTGCTTGAAACAATCGAGGGACCCCACCTCCACAATGTTACGAGGCAATTGGTTCCACAAATCAACAACCCTGTTACTGAACCAGTATTTACCCAAGTCTTTCCTAAATCTAAACTTATCCAATTTATATCCATTGTTTCGTGTTCTGTCCTGTGTTGATACTTTTAATACCCTATTAATATCCCCCCGGTTATGTCCATTCATCCACTTGTAAACCTCTATCATGTCACCCCTAACTCTTCGCCTTTCCAGTGAATGCAACTTAAGCTTTGTTAATCTTTCTTCATATGAAAGATTTCTAATTTGGGGAATTAACTTAGTCATCCTACGCTGGACACGTTCAAGTGAATTTATATCCATTCTATAATATGGCGACCAAAACTGAACTGCATAATCTAAATGGGGCCTAACTAGAGCAAGATATAGCTTGAGAACCACACCAGGTGTCTTGTTACTAACGCTGCGATTAATAAATCCAAGTGTCCGATTTGCCTTATTACGAACATTTATGCATTGATCCTTTTGTTTTAAATTCTTACTAATCATAACTCCCAGATCCCTTTCGCAATCCGACTTCGCAATCACAACACCATCTAGCTCGTATCTTGTAACTCTATCATCATTACCTAACCTCAGAACTTTACATTTATCAGCATTAAACTGCATCTGCCAATCCTTTGACCATTTCAAAACCCTATCTAGATCAAGTTGAAGTGATAGTGAGTCCTCCTCCGAATTAATTTCCCTACCGATTTTCGTATCATCGGCAAATTTGCAAATGTTGCTACTCAAACCTGAATCTAAATCATTTATATATATTATAAACAACAGAGGTCCCAGGACAGAGCCTTGAGGCACTCCACTTACAACATTTTCCCACTCTGACTTGATTCCATTTATACTAACTCTCTGTTTCGAAGAGAGAAGAGAAGAGAGAAGCAACGAAGAGAAAGGAAGCGCAGGCCCCTCAGAAAAGCAACGAAGAGAAAGGAAGCGCAGGCCCCTCAGAAAGTAAAGGAAGTACCTAAGCAAACATTAGTTGTGGGAGATTCCCAGATAAGGTATTTGGATAGAACGTTTTGTGCTAGAGATAGGGGGAACAGGTTAAGGGTTTGCTATCCCGGAGCTGGCATTGGTGATATTATAAACTACATGAATGATATTATGGCTGGTAATGGGAACAATCCCATTATTTGCATTAGCGTGGGAGGAAATGATGTTGGTCGAGTCAGGAGTGAGGAACTGATTCAGAGGTATAAAACAGCCATAGAGTTAGTTAGGAGCAAGGGAGGAATCCCGATCATATGTGGCATTCTTCCAAGAAAGGGAGTGGGAAATGAATGGATATCGAGGGCACTTGGTGTCAATTGCCGGCTGGAAAGATATTGCAAATCAAATGCAATATCTTTCATAGACAACTGGGAACACTTCTATGGAAGAAATGAAATGTATGCTCGTGATGGGGTGCATCTATCGAGAGCTGGGGTTGTTGCTGTTGCGAACTCGCTAGAAGAAGTGGTTAGAGGTGTTTGTTTGGGTTTAAACTGTTAGTAGTTAGAGGTATGGGAATTGATTTGGAGGAAGGAGGTAATAAAAGTATGTGTTTGTGGGAGAAAGGAATTGGCAAAACGATCAGGGAAAGAGAAGGTCCGCAAAATAACAATTCACTTAGGGTATATTACACTAACAGTAGAAGTCTAAGAAATAAAATTAACGAATTAAATGCTCTTGTCTGCACAGAAAAAATAGATATTATTGCACTTACCGAAACGTGGATGAATGTAGAAAATAGAGAACTATTAGCTGAATATCAAATATATGGATTTAAACTATTTCACACAGATAGATATATTAGACGAGGAGGTGGAGTAGCCATATATGTTAGGGACAATTTGAAATGTAGTCTCAAAGAGGGAATCAAAACAGAGCCACACACAGAAACTATTTGGATTGAATTAAACGAAAAAGCTAATAATATTATAATAGGAGTAATATATAGGCCACCAAATTTAGACAGAATGGAAGCAAAGCATCTATGGGATGAAATATCTAGAGCATCTAGATCTAACAGTATTTATGTCATGGGTGACTTTAATTTTAGCGGAATAAACTGGTTGAACAAAACAGGGAATAGTGAAGCAGAAGATTTTCTAGAATTAATTGACGATTGCTTTCTTACGCAACACATTAAGGAACCAACACGGGAAAATAATATTTTAGATTTAGTGTTAACTAACAGGGAAACGCAAATTAATGACATCGAAATAGGGAGTGAGCTAGGGAGCAGTGATCACAAAGAAATCAGATTTAGCATAGAATGGAATAGACCAGTAGGAGAAAATTCTGTTAAAGTGCCAGATTTTCGAAAAGCTGATTTTAATAGCCTAAGAAATTTTTTGGGTCAAATTGATTGGAATGGCTTGGGTATGGGGTGTGGGCCGGTCTTGGAGCGAGACATGAACCCAGCGATAGGTGACTTAAATGGGGATTTCGATGTGGATTCAATATATAACTTATTTAAGAATATTCTAAACAAAGCACAGGAACGTAGTATACCATACAAATTGAATAGATCGTATACTAATGACCCAAAGTGGATAACAAAGAATTTGAAGAACCTTATAGGTAAAAAGAGAGCTTGGTACAAAAGGATTAAAAATGGGGAGGTCACTTTAGAACAGGAATTCGTACAACTGGTTAGAAATGTTAAAAAAGAGATAAGGAAAGCAAAAAGAAACTATGAAGTTCGCATAGCAGGGCAAGCAAAGACAAATCCTAAAGGGTTTTTTCAGTTATATCGTACTAAGACTAGGGAAAGGATAGGTCCATTAAAAACTGAGACAGGTCAAATAACAGATAGTGATGAAGAGATGAGTAGTATTTTTAATAAATATTTTGTATCTGTATTTACTAAAGAGGAACTTAACAATATGCCTTCAGCCGAACAAGTCTATGTGGGTGGGGACGAGGACAGGTTGACGAGTTTAACAGTTACCAGGGAGGATGTTCTTAAACAAATAGTAAAACTCAAACCAAACAAATCCCCAGGGCCGGATGAAGTGTTTGCTAGGGTGCTTAAAGAATGCAAAGAGGAGCTTTGTGACCCACTGTCAACCATATTTAATAAATCAATAGAGTCAGGCAGAGTGCCAGAGTTTTGGAAAGTTGCTAATGTGATACCAGTTTTTAAGAAAGGAGATAGATCACTTGCGTCTAACTATCGACCAATTAGCCTAACGTCTATTGTGGGAAAGTTACTCGAATCTATAATAGCAAATAAAATTCGTCTTCATCTTGAAAAACATAAATTAATAATTGAGTCGCAACATGGTTTTATAAATGGCCGTTCATGTTTAACAAATTTGTTATCTTTTTATTCTAGCATTGTTGAGGCAGTTGATAGTGGTAAGGATTGCGATGTTGTATACCTTGACTTTAGCAAAGCTTTTGATACAGTGCCACATGAAAGACTGATTAAAAAAATAGAGTCTCATGGTATTGGGGGTGCTATATTAAGCTGGATTAGGGCATGGCTATACCAAAGGAAACAGAGAGTTAGTATAAATGGAATCAAGTCAGAGTGGGAAAATGTTGTAAGTGGAGTGCCTCAAGGCTCTGTCCTGGGACCTCTGTTGTTTATAATATATATAAATGATTTAGATTCAGGTTTGAGTAGCAACATTTGCAAATTTGCCGATGATACGAAAATCGGTAGGGAAATTAATTCGGAGGAGGACTCACTATCACTTCAAGTTGATCTAGATAGGGTTTTGAAATGGTCAAAGGATTGGCAGATGCAGTTTAATGCTGATAAATGTAAAGTTCTGAGGTTAGGTAATGATGATAGAGTTACAAGATACGAGCTAGATGGTGTTGTGATTGCGAAGTCGGATTGCGAAAGGGATCTGGGAGTTATGATTAGTAAGAATTTAAAACAAAAGGATCAATGCATAAATGTTCGTAATAAGGCAAATCGGACACTTGGATTTATTAATCGCAGCGTTAGTAACAAGACACCTGGTGTGGTTCTCAAGCTATATCTTGCTCTAGTTAGGCCCCATTTAGATTATGCAGTTCAGTTTTGGTCGCCATATTATAGAATGGATATAAATTCACTTGAACGTGTCCAGCGTAGGATGACTAAGTTAATTCCCCAAATTAGAAATCTTTCATATGAAGAAAGATTAACAAAGCTTAAGTTGCATTCACTGGAAAGGCGAAGAGTTAGGGGTGACATGATAGAGGTTTACAAGTGGATGAATGGACATAACCGGGGGGATATTAATAGGGTATTAAAAGTATCAACACAGGACAGAACACGAAACAATGGATATAAATTGGATAAGTTTAGATTTAGGAAAGACTTGGGTAAATACTGGTTCAGTAACAGGGTTGTTGATTTGTGGAACCAATTGCCGCGTAACATTGTGGAGGTGGGGTCCCTCGATTGTTTCAAGCACGGGTTGGACAAGTATATGAGTGGGATTGGGTGGTTATAGAATAGGAGCTGCCTCGTATGGGCCAATAGGCCTTCTGCAGTTACCTTTGTTCTTATGTTCTTCTTATGTTCTTATGTTTCCTTTGGTATAGCCATGCCCTAATCCAGCTTAATATAGCACCCCCAATACCATGAGACTCTATCTTTTTAATCAGTCTTTCATGTGGCACTGTATCAAAAGCTTTGCTAAAGTCAAGGTATACAACATCGCAATCCTTACCACTATCAACTGCCTCAACAATGCTAGAATAAAAAGATAACAAATTTGTTAAACATGTAAGAGTGACAGTAAGAGTGACAGAGAGTAAAAGTGACAGAGTAAGAGTGACAGAGAGTAAGAGTGACAGAGAGTAAGAGTGACAGAGTAAGAGTGAGTATGAGAGTGAGTAAGGATGACTGAGAGTAAGAGTGAGTAATAGTGCGTAAGAGTGATTGAGAGTGAGAGTAAGAGTGATTGAGAGTTAGTGACAGTAAGAGTGATTGAGAGTAAGAGTGATTGAGAGTAAGAGTGATTGAGAGTAAGAGTGATTGGGAGTAAGAGTGATTGAGAGTAAGAGTGATTGGGAGTAAGAGTGATTGGGAGTAGGAGTAAGAATGAGAATAAGAGTGATTGAGAGTAAGAGTGAGTAAGAGTAAGAATGAGAGTAAGAGTGATTGAGAGTAAGAGCGATTGAGAGTAAGAGTGATTGAGAGTAAGAGTGATTGGGAGTAAGAGTGAGAGTAAGAATGAGAATAAGAGTGATTGAGAGTAAGAGTGATTGGGAGTAAGAGTAAAAATGAGAGTAGGAGTGATTGAGAGTAGGAGTGATTGGGAGTAGGAGTGATTGGGAGTAAGAGTGATTGAGAGTAAGAGTAATTGAGAGTAAGAGTATGAGAGTAAGAGTGAGAGAGTGAGTATGAATAGGTAAGGGTGACTGAGAGTGAGTAAGAATGACAGAGTAAGAGCGACAGAGAGTAAGAGTGACAGAGTAAGAGTGAGTAAGGATGACTGAGAGTAAGAGTGAGTAAGGATGACTGAGAGTAAGAGTGAGTAATAGTGCGTAAGAGTGATTGAGAGTTAGAGTGAGAGTAAGAGTGATTGAGAGTTAGTGAGAGGAAGAGTGATTGAGAGTAAGAGTGAGTAAGAGTAAGAATGAGAGTAAGAGTGATTGAGAGTAAGAGTGATTGGGAGTAAGAGTGATTGGGAGTAGGAGTAAGAGTGAGAGTAGGAGTAAGAATGAAAATATGAGTGATTGAGAGTAAGAGTAAGAGTGATTGAGAGTAAGAGTGTTTGGGAGTAAGAGTGATTCGGAGTAAGAGTAAGAGTGAGTAAGAGTAAGAATGAGAGTAAGAGTGATTGAGAGTAGGAGTGATTGGGAGTAGGAGTGATTGGGAGTAAGAGTGATTGAGAGTAAGAGTGATTGAGAGTATGAGAGTAAGAGTGAGTATGAATGGGTAAGGGTGACTGAGAGTGAGTAAGAGTGACAGAGAGGAAGAGTGACAGAGAGAAAGAGTGACAGAGTAAGAGTGGCAGAGAGTAAGAGTGACAGAGAGTAAGAGTGGCAGAGAGTAAGAGTGACAGAGATTAAGAGTGACAGAGAGTAAGAGTGACAGAGTAAGAGTGAGTATGAGAGTAAGAGTGAGTAAGAGTGATTGAGAGTGATTGAGAGTAAGAGTGATTGAGAGTAAGAGTGATTGAGAGTAAGAGTGATTGGGAGTAGGAGTGATTGGGAGTAGGAGTAAGAGTCAGAGTATGAGTAAGAATGAGAGTAGGAGTAAGAATGAGAATATGAGTGATTGAGAGTAGGAGTAAGAATGAGAGTAAGAGTGATTGAGAGTAGGAGTGATTGGGAGTAAGAGTGATTGGGAGTAAGAGTGAGTAAGAGTAAGAATGAGAGTAAGAGTGATTGAGAGTAGGAGTGATTGGGAGTAGGAGTGATTGGAAGTAAGAGTGATTGAGAGTAAGAGTGATTGAGAGTAAGAGTATGAGAGTAAGAGTATGAGAGTAAGAGTGATAGATGCACCCCATCAATCGTGATGGGGTGCATCTATCGAGAGCTGGGGTTGTTGCTGTTGCGAACTCGCTAGAAGAAGTGGTTAGAGGTGTTTGTTTGGGTTTAAACTGTTAGTAGATAGAGGTATGGGAATTGATTTGGAGGAAGGAGGTAATAAAAGTATGTGTTTGTGGGAGAAAGGAATTGGCAAAACGATCAGGGAAAGAGAAGGTCCGCAAAATAACAATTCACTTAGGGTATATTACACTAACAGTAGAAGTCTAAGAAATAAAATTAACGAATTAAATGCTCTTGTCTGCACAGAAAAAATAGATATTATTGCACTTACCGAAACGTGGATGAATGTAGAAAATAGAGAACTATTAGCTGAATATCAAATATATGGATTTAAACTATTTCACACAGATAGATATATTAGACGAGGAGGTGGAGTAGCCATATATGTTAGGGACAATTTGAAATGTAGTCTCAAAGAGGGAATCAAAACAGAGCCACACACAGAAACTATTTGGATTGAATTAAACGAAAAAGCTAATAATATTATAATAGGAGTAATATATAGGCCACCAAATTTAGACAGAATGGAAGCAAAGCATCTATGGGATGAAATATCTAGAGCATCTAGATCTAACAGTATTTATGTCATGGGTGACTTTAATTTTAGCGGAATAAACTGGTTGAACAAAACAGGGAATAGTGAAGCAGAAGATTTTCTAGAATCAATTGACGATTGCTTTCTTACGCAACACATTAAGGAACCAACACGGGAAAATAATATTTTAGATTTAGTGTTAACTAACAGGGAAACGCAAATTAATGACATCGAAATAGGGAGTGAGCTAGGGAGCAGTGATCACAAAGAAATCAGATTTAGCATAGAATGGAATAGACCAGTAGGAGAAAATTCTGTTAAAGTGCCAGATTTTCGAAAAGCTGATTTTAATAGCCTAAGAAATTTTTTGGGTCAAATTGATTGGAAAGGCTTGGGTATGGGGTGTGGGCCGGTCTTGGAGCGAGACATGAACCCAGCGTTAGGTGACTTAAATGGGGATTTCGATGTGGATTCAATATATAACTTATTTAAGAATATTCTAAACAAAGCACAGGAACGTAGTATACCATACAAATTGAATAGATCGTATACTAATGACCCAAAGTGGATAACAAAGAATTTGAAGAACCTTATAGGTAAAAAGAGAGCTTGGTACAAAAGGATTAAAAATGGGGAGGTCACTTTAGAACAGGAATTCGTACAACTGGTTAGAAATGTTAAAAAAGAGATAAGGAAAGCAAAAAGGAACTATGAAGTTCGCATAGCAGGGCAAGCAAAGACAAATCCTAAAGGGTTTTTTCAGTTATATCGTACTAAGACTAGGGAAAGGATAGGTCCATTAAAAACTGAGACAGGTCAAATAACAGATAGTGATGAAGAGATGAGTAGTATTTTTAATAAATATTTTGTATCTGTATTTACTAAAGAAGAACTTAACAATATGCCTTCAGCCGAACAAGTCTATGTGGGTGGGGACGAGGACAGGTTGACGAGTTTAGCAGTTACCAGGGAGGATGTTCTTAAACAAATAGTAAAACTCAAACCAAACAAATCCCCAGGGCCGGATGAAGTGTTTGCTAGGGTGCTTAAAGAATGCAAAGAGGAGCTTTGTGACCCACTGTCAACCATATTTAATAAATCAATAGAGTCAGGCAGAGTGCCAGAGTTTTGGAAAGTTGCTAATGTGATACCAGTTTTTAAGAAAGGAGATAGATCACTTGCGTCTAACTATCGACCAATTAGCCTAACGTCTATTGTGGGAAAGTTACTCGAATCTATAATAGCAAATAAAATTCGTCTTCATCTTGAAAAACATAAATTAATAATTGAGTCGCAACATGGTTTTATAAATGGCCGTTCATGTTTATCAAATTTGTTATCTTTTTATTCTAGCATTGTTGAGGCAGTTGATAGTGGTAAGGATTGCGATGTTGTATACCTTGACTTTAGCAAAGCTTTTGATACAGTGCCACATGAAAGACTGATTAAAAAAATAGAGTCTCATGGTATTGGGGGTGCTATATTAAGCTGGATTAGGGCATGGCTATACCAAAGGAAACAGAGAGTTAGTATAAATGGAATCAAGTCAGAGTGGGAAAATGTTGTAAGTGGAGTGCCTCAAGGCTCTGTCCTGGGACCTCTGTTGTTTATAATATATATAAATGATTTAGATTCAGGTTTGAGTAGCAACATTTGCAAATTTGCCGATGATACGAAAATCGGTAGGGAAATTAATTCGGAGGAGGACTCACTATCACTTCAAGTTGATCTAGATAGGGTTTTGAAATGGTCAAAGGATTGGCAGATGCAGTTTAATGCTGATAAATGTAAAGTTCTGAGGTTAGGTAATGATGATAGAGTTACAAGATACGAGCTAGATGGTGTTGTGATTGCGAAGTCGGATTGCGAAAGGGATCTGGGAGTTATGATTAGTAAGAATTTAAAACAAAAGGATCAATGCATAAATGTTCGTAATAAGGCAAATCGGACACTTGGATTTATTAATCGCAGCGTTAGTAACAAGACACCTGGTGTGGTTCTCAAGCTATATCTTGCTCTAGTTAGGCCCCATTTAGATTACGCAGTTCAGTTTTGGTCGCCATATTATAGAATGGATATAAATTCACTTGAACGTGTCCAGCGTAGGATGACTAAGTTAATTCCCCAAATTAGAAATCTTTCATATGAAGAAAGATTAACAAAGCTTAAGTTGCATTCACTGGAAAGGCGAAGAGTTAGGGGTGACATGATAGAGGTTTACAAGTGGATGAATGGACATAACCGGGGGGATATTAATAGGGTATTAAAAGTATCAACACAGGACAGAACACGAAACAATGGAAATAAATTGGATAAGTTTAGATTTAGGAAAGACTTGGGTAAATACTGGTTCAGTAACAGGGTTGTTGATTTGTGGAACCAATTGCCGCGTAACATTGTGGAGGTGGGGTCCCTCGATTGTTTCAAGCACGGGTTGGACAAGTATATGAGTGGGATTGGGTGGTTATAGAATAGGAGCTGCCTCGTATGGGCCAATAGGCCTTCTGCAGTTACCTTTGTTCTTATGTTCTTATGTTCTTATGTATGAATGGGTAAGGGTGACTGTGAGTGAGTAAGAGTGACAGAGAGTAAGAGTGACAGAGTAAGAGTGACAGAGAGTAAGAGTGACAGAGAGTAAGAGTGACAGAGAGTAAGAGTGACAGAGTAAGAGTGGCAGAGTAAGAGTGACAGAGAGTAAGAGTGACAGAGAGTAAGAGTGACAGAGAGTAAGAGTGAGTTTGAGAGTAAGAGTGACAGAGAGTAAGAGTGAGTATGAGAGTAAGAGTGAGTAAGGATGACTGAGAGTAAGAGTGAGTAATAGTGCGTAAGAGTGATTGAGAGTAAGAGTGAGTAATAGTGCGTAAGAGTGATTGAGAGTGAGAGTGATTATGAGAGAGTTAAGAGTGTGAGGTGTGTGAGTGTAGCAGGCCAGGGAGGCAGGATGTGTGGTCACAGGCGAGGCCTAGGCCTCGTGATCTCTAATGTTGGTTTTTATATATATGTTGGATTTTTTGTCCTGTTTCAAATTATAATTATTTAGCAGGAATGTAATAAGATATTGCACAGTATTAATGTGACAATAATATATGCATTATTTCCTTGATAATCAAACTTGTTGTTCAAAGATAATATACAATCTTTTAAGGAAACATTTTGAGAGTGCGAGCTGGCAACACTGGGCTGGTGGTGAGAGACACATGGTTAGTTGTGCTCAGACCTTCAGTGGTGAAGGGTGTGTCCCAGCTGGCTGCCACCAGCCGCCACCAGCCGCCACCCGCCACCAGCCGCCACCCGCCACCAGCCGCCACCCGCCACCACCCACCAGCCGCCACCTGCCACCACCCACCACCAGCCGCCACCACCCACCACCAGCCCCCACCCGCCACCAGCCACCGCCACCCACCACCGCCACCCACCACCTGCCGCCACCACCAACCACCAGCCGCCACCAGCCACCGCCACCCACCACTGCCACCCACCACCCGCCGCCACCACCAGCCGCCACCAGCCACCGCCACCCACCACCGCCACCCGCCGCCACCACCCATCACCGCCGCCGCCACCACCCATTACCACCGCCGCCACCACCCATCACCGCCGCCGCCGCCACCACCCACCACAGCCGCCGCCGCCACCACCACCACCCACCACAGCCGCCGCCGACACCACGACCACCACCCACCACAGCCGCCACCACCACCCACCACCACCACCCCAGCAAACACAAATCATCTACACAACGTTCGCCTATCTCTTCCCATAGGTGTGGGAATGATTTGCATTGAGAATGGTGCAGGAGAGCCTTTGAGAAACTTTTACTCAAAAAATCCAAACACAAAGGTTTAATTATAAATTGTTTTTCTACAATTATTTTCTTCCAAATGTAAAACAAATAGTTTTTACATGTTTAAATATAAAATTTATGGTGTTTTTTTGTAAAATTCATTAAGAAATTGTGAATGATATATATTGGCTGAGTGAAACCTTTAAAATCCATTTAGTTATAATATGAACAAAAAAAAGTAGTTTTCCAAATTTTCTAAAAATCGCTCTTTTTAACACAATTTGACTCCTTATGCATTCCACTAAACACTAATATCATATTTAAATATATAATTTATGTATTATTCCCTAAGATAATTTATATAAATTATAAAAGTTGCTGGAAAGTGGTGAGAAAGAATCTGAAAACGTTTTGTTGTCTTATATTGGCGTGTTCTTATTAACTAGAGTGAGTAAGAGTGAGTGAGAGTGGGTAAGAGTGAGTAAGAGTGACTGAAGGTGAGTGAGAGTGTGTAAGTGTGAGTAAGAGTGAGTGTAAGTAAGAGTGACTGAGAGTGAGTAAGAGTGACAGAGTGAGTAAGAGTGAGAGTAAGGGTGACAGAATGAGTAAGAGTGAGAGTAAAGTGATTGAGAGTAAGGGTGAGTATGAGAGTAAGAGTGATTGAGAGTTAGAGTGAGAGTAAGAGTGATTGAGAGTTAGTGAGAGTAAGAGTGATTGAGAGTAAGAGTGATTGAGAGTAAGAGTGATTGAGAGTAAGAGTGATTGAGAGTAAGAGTGATTGGGAGTAAGAGTGATTGAGAGTAAGAGTGATTGTGAGTAAGAGTGATTGGGAGTAGGAGTTAGAGTGAGAGTAGGAGTAAGAATGAGAATAAGAGTGATTGAGAGTAAGAGTGAGTAAGAGTAAGAATGAGAGTAGGAGTGATTGAGAGTAAGAGTGATTGAGAGTAAGAGTGATTGGGAGTAAGAGTGATTGGGAGTAAGAGTGAGAGTAAGAATGAGAATAAGAGTGATTGAAAGTAAGAGTGATTGGTAGTAAGAGTAAGAGTAAGAATGAGAGTAGGAGTGATTGAGAGTAGGAGTGAATGGGAGTAGGAGTGATTGGGAGTAAGAGTGATTGAGAGTAAGAGTAATTGAGAGTAAGAGTATGAGAGTAAGAGTGAGAGTGAGTATGAATGGGTAAGGGTGACTGAGAGTGAGTAAGAGTGACAGAGTAAGAATGACAGTAAGAGTGATAGAGAGTAAGAGTGACAGAGAGTAAGAGTGACAGAGAGTAAGAGTGACAGAGAGTAAGAGTGACAGAGAGTAAGAGTGACAGAGTAAGAGTGAGTATGAGAGTGAGTTAGGATGACTGAGAGAAAGAGTGAGTAATAGTGCGTAAGAGTGATTGAGAGTTAGAGTGAGAGTAAGAGTGATTGAGAGTTAGTGAGAGTAAGAGTGATTGAGAGTAAGAGTGATTGAGAGTAAAAGTGATTGAGAGTAAGAGTGATTGAGAGTAAGAGTGATTGGGAGTAAGAGTGATTGAGAGTAAGAGTGATTGGGAGTAAGAGTGATTGGGAGTAGGAGTAAGAATGAGAATAAGAGTGATTGAGAGTAAGAGTGAGTAAGAGTAAGAATGAGAGTAAGAGTGATTGAGAGTAAGAGTGATTGAGAGTAAGAGTGATTGAGAGTAAGAGTGATTGGGAGTAAGAGTGATTGAGAGTAAGAGTGATTGGGAGTAAGAGTGATTGGGAGTAGGAGTAAGAATGAGAATAAGAGTGATTGAGAGTAAGAGTGAGTAAGAGTAAGAATGAGAGTAAGAGTGATTGAGAGTAAGAGTGATTGAGAGTAAGAGTGATTGAGAGTAAGAGTGATTGGGAGTAAGAGTGAATGGGAGTAAGAGTAAGAGTGAGAGTAAGAGTAAGAATGAGAATAAGAGTGATTGAGAGTAAGAGTGATTGGGAGTAAGAGTAAGAATGAGAGTAGGAGTGATTGGGAGTAGGAGTGATTGGGAGTAGGAGTGATTGGGAGTAAGAGTGATTGAGAGTAAGAGTAATTGAGAGTAAGAGTATGAGAGTAAGAGTGAGAGAGTGAGTATGAATGGGTAAGGGTGACTGAGAGTGAGTAAGAATGACAGAGTAAGAGTGACAGAGAGTAAGAGTGACAGAGAGTAAGAGTGACAGAGAGTAAGAGTGACAGAGAGTAAGAGTGACAGAGTAAGAGTGACAGAGAGTAAGAGTGACAGAGAGTAAGAGTGACAGAGAGTAAGAGTGACAGAGAGTAAGAGTGACAGAGAGTAAGAGTGACAGTGTAAGAGTGACAGAGTAAGAGTGACAGAGTAAGAGTGACAGAGTAAGAGATTGACAGAGTAAGAGTGACAGTGTAAGAGTGACAGAGTAAGAGTGACAGAGTAAGAGTGACAGAGAGTAAGAGTGACAGAGAGTAAGAGTGACAGAGAGTAAGAGTGACAGAGTAAGAGAGTGAGAGTGATTATGAGAGAGTTAAGAGTGAGAGGTGTGTGAGTGTAGCAGGCCAGGGAGGCAGGATGTGTGGTCACAGGCGAGGCCTAGGCCTCGTGATCTCTAATGTTGGTTTTTATATATATGTGGGATTTTTTGTCCTGTTTCAAATTATAATTATTTAGCAGGAATGTAATAAGATATTGCACAGTATTAATGTGACAATAATATATGCATTATTTCCTTGATAATCAAACTTGTTGTTCAAAGATAATATACAATCTTTGAAGGAAACATTTTGAGAGCGCGAGCTGGCAACACTGGGCTGGTGGTGAGAGACACATGGTTAGTTGTGCTCAGACCTTCAGTGGTGAAGGGTGTGTCCCAGCTGGCCGCCACCAGCCGCCACCCGCCGCCCACCACCAGCCGCCACCCGCCGCCCACCACCAGCCGCCACCCGCCACCACCCACCACCAGCCGCCACCCACCACCAGCCGCCACCCGCCACCACCCACCACCAGCCGCCACCCGCCACCACCCACCACCAGCCGCCACCCGCCACCACCAGCCGCCACCCGCCACCCACCATCAGCCGCCACCCGCCACCAGCCGCCACCCGCCGCCACCCGCCACCAGCCGCCACCCACTGCCACCCACCACCCGCCGCCACCCGCCACCCACCACCAGCCGCCACCCACCACCAGCCGCCACCCGCCACCACCCACCACCAGCCGCCACCCGCCACCACCCACCACCAGCCGCCACCACCCACCACCAGCCGCCACCCGCCACCACCCACCACCAGCCGCCGCCACCCTCCACCGCCACTCACCACCCGCCGCCACCACCCACCACCCGCCGCCACCCGCCACCCACCACCAGCCGCCACCACCCACCACCAGCCGCCACCCACCACCAGCCGCCACCCGCCACCACCCACCCCCAGCCGCCACCCACCACCAGCCGCCACCCGCCACCACCCACCACCAGCCACCCGCCGCCACCCGCCGCCACCCACCGCCACCCACCACCAGCCGCCACCCGCCGCCACCCGCCACCCACCACCAGCCGCCACCCACCACCAGCCGCCACCCGCCACCACCCACCACCAGCCGCCACCCGCCACCACCCACCACCAGCCGCCGCCACCCTCCACCGCCACTCACCACCCGCCGCCACCACCCACCACCCGCCGCCACCCGCCACCCACCACCAGCCGCCACCCGCCACCACCCACCACCAGCCGCCACCCGCCACCCGCCACCACCCACCACCAGCCGCCACCCGCCACCACCCGCCACCAGCCACCGCCACCCACCACCGCCACTCACCACCCGCCGCTACCACCCACCACCAGCCGCCACCCGCCACCAGCCACCACCAGCCGCCACCTGCCACCACCCACCACCAGCCGCCACCCGCCGCCACCCGCCACCCACCACCAGCCGCCACCCGCCGATACCCGCCACCCACCACCAGCCGCCACCCACCACCAGCAGCCACCCGCCACCACCCACCACCAGCCGCCACCCGCCACCACCCACCACCAGCCGCCACCCACCACCAGCCGCCACCAGCCGCCACCCGCCACCAAACACCGCCACCCACCACCGCCACTAACCACCCGCCGCCACCTCCCACCACCAGCCGCCACCAGCCACCGCCACCCACCACCGCCACCCACCACCGCCACCCGCCGCCACCACCCACCACCACCACCCACCACCACCAGCCGCCGCCGCCGCCACCACCACCGCCGCCACCACCCATCACCGCCGCCGCCACCACCACCCACCACCACCGCCGCCGCCACCACCCATCACCGCCGCCGCCGCCACCACCCACCACAGCCGCCGCCGACACCACCGCCACCACCCACCACAGCCGCCACCACCACCACCCACCACCGCCGCCACCACCAGCCGCCACAAGCCGCCACCGCCCGCCACCAGCCGCCATCACCACCACCACCACCACCAGCTGCCACCACCACCAGCCACCACCACCACCACCACCAGCCGCCATCACCGCCACCAGCTGCCACCACCACCAGCCGCCACCACCGCCACCACCACCTGCCACCAGCCGCCACCACCACCTGCCACCAGCCGCCACCACCGCCCGCTATCAGCCGTCACCGCCCGTTGCCACAGTCGCCACCGCAAGCCGCCACCAGCCCCCCCCACCGCCGATCGTCACCACCCACCACAGCCGCCGCCGCCCGCCACCGCCCGCCACCGCTCGCCACCACCCACCACAGCCGCCACCACCCACCACCCGCCGCCACCACCCACCACCACCAGCCGCCGCCGCCACCCACCACCCGCCGCCACCACCACCAGCCGCCGCCGCCACCACCACCCACCACCACCGCCGCCACCACCACCCACCACCACCAGCCGCCGCCACCACCACCACCCACTACCACCGCCGCCACCACCCTCCACCACCAGCCGCCGCCGCCACCACCACCCACCACCGCCACCGCCACCACCCACCACCGCCAGCCGCCACCACTCATCACAGACGCCGCCACCCGCCACCGCCCGCCACCACCGCCAGACACAGCCGCCAGTGTCCGCCACCGCCGCCACTGTCCGCCACCGCCGCCACTGTCCGCCACCGCCGCCACTGTCCGCCACCGCCGCCACTGTCCGCCACCGCCGTCACTGTCCGCCCGCCGCCACCACTGTCCGCCCGCCGCCACCACTGTCCGCCCGCCGCCACCACTGTCCGCCCGCCGCCACCACTGTCCGCCCGCCGCCACCACTGTCCGCCCGCCGCCACCACTGTCCGCCCGCCGCCACCACTGTCCGCCCGCCGCCACCACTGTCCGCCCGCCGCCTCCACTGTCCGCCCGCCGCCTCCACTGTCCGCCCGCCGCCTCCACTGTCCGCCCGCCGCCGCCACTATCCGCCACAGCCGCCACTGTCCGCCCGCCGCCACTGTCCGCCCGCCGCCACTGTCCGCCCGCCACCACTATCCGCCACCGCCGCCACTGTCCGCCCGCCGCCAACCCTGTCCGCCCGCCGCCACTATCCGCCACCGCCGCCACTGTCCGCCCGCCGCCACTGTCCGCCCGACGCCACTGTCCGCCCGCCGCCACTATCCGCCACCGCCGCCACTGTCCGCCCGCTGCCACTATCCGCCACCGCCACCACTGTCCGCCACCGCCACCAGCTGCCACCACCACCAGCCGCCATCACCGCCACCAGCTGCCACCACCACCAGCCGCCATCACCGCCACCAGCTGCCACCACCACCAGCCGCCACCACCAGCCGCCACCACCGCCACCACCGCCACCACCACCTGCCACCAGCCGCCACCACCACCTGCCACCAGCCGCCACCACCGCCCGCTATCAGCCGTCACCGCCCGTTGCCACAGTCGCCACCGCAAGCCGCCACCAGCCCCCCCCACCGCCGATCGTCACCACCCACCACAGCCGCCGCCGCCCGCCACCGCCCACCACCGCCCGCCACCACCCACCACAGCCGCCACCACCCACCACCCGCCGCCACCACCCACCACCACCAGCCGCCGCCGCCACCCACCACCCGCCGCCACCACCACCAGCCGCCGCCGCCACCACCACCAGCCGCCGCCGCCACCACCACCCACCACCACCGCCGCCACCACCCACCACCACCAGCCGCCGCCGCCACCACCACCCACCACCACCGCTGCCACCACCACCCACCACCACCAGCCGCCGCCGCCACCACCACCCACCACCACCGCCGCCACCACCCTCCACCACCAGCCGCCGCCGCCACCACCACCCACCACCGCCGCCGCCACCACCCACCACCGCCAGCCGCCACCACTCATCACAGACGCCGCCACCCGCCACCGCCCGCCACCACCGCCAGACACAGCCGCCAGTGTCCGCCACCGCCGCCACTGTCCGCCACCGCCGCCACTGTCCGCCACCGCCGCCACTGTCCGCCACCGCCGCCACTGTCCGCCACCGCCGTCACTGTCCGCCCGCCGCCACCACTGTCCGCCCACCGCCGCCACTGTCCGCCCGCCGCCGCCACTGTCCGCCCGCCGCCGCCACTGTCCGCCCGCCGCCACTGTCCACCACCGCCGCCAAAGCCGCCACGGTCCGCCCGCCGCCACTATCCGCCACAGCCGCCACTATCCGCCACAGCCGCCACTGTCCGCCCGCCGCCACTGTCCACCACCGCCGCCAAAGCCGCCACGGTCCGCCCGCCGCCACTATCCGCCACAGCCGCCACTATCCGCCACAGCCGCCACTGTCCGCCCGCCGCCACTGTCCGCCCGCCCGCCGCCACTGTCCGCCCGCCCGCCGCCACTGTCCGCCCGCCCGCCGCCACCATCCGCCACCGCCGCCACTGTCCGCCCGCCGCCACTGTCCGCCACTCTCCGCCGTACAGCCTCCCCTCTCTCCGTTAGTAAATAATTATAATTGTTAGTAAATAATAAAAGAAATATAAATTATTAGATTTTTTTTACCCTTAAATTGGTTTTAATATTTAAATTGAAAATAATAATATAATATAAAATATAATAAAAATAATATAATATAAAATATAATTTAATTTCAAGAAACTTAACTTTAAACACAAAGATGTGAAAAGGGTTCAGATTATTGGCTCAAACCTTTCATAAGAGATTCATATTGGTGTATGAATGGATTATGAATGACTCATGTTAGGAGTGTAAAGTTGCCACAACATCTCAAATTAGTGTTAGATACATATGTTGTAACAGACTAGGCTGTTGTAAGAATTATCCAGAGTGGTTTATCGACAAAAGAGAATGGGAAGCTGAGCCGCATGGTGACCTGACCCCCAGGGGAATTCGCGGTGGAAATAACCGACGCTTTGTTCATATCTGCGTATAATGAATCATCCTATAGTATTCAGTAATTTAGAGAAAATTAGCCTTTATTCATTTTTATTAAAATTGTATTGTATAATAGTACTGGATACAATATCAAGAGTATTCTAATTATTGAGTTTAAGTCACCATCAGTGACGTCACGAATCAGATCTAACTTTTAAGGCGGAGTGACCGGCGGTCATAGGTCAGCAGGGTTGACATGTCTAATATTTCTCAAAGTTTTAATAACCATTTTTGTGATCGGGAACAGCTTTGCCGTTAGATGTTTGTGTAATCTAATTAAAGTAAAATAATTCAACCAGTCTGGATCAATTCAGTATAAACAGAGGTTAATTGTTATAACTTAAACCTTGCTAGTAACTGGGTAGGACTTTGACTAGGCGGAAGGATACAATACTCTGTCTGGGGTAGTCCAGACAAGGAAGAGATCAGTGTGAATACGGGAGCAGCTGGGAGAGGTCAAACATCTTACCTCTCCCCAAGACCAGCCAACATCTAGAGCTGTTCGCCCAAGGTATAGTTGCTATGGTTATGTATAGAAATAGTCTCATTTGCCACTCAGGTCAAGTAGGGAGTGTTAAAGTGACAGGGAGTGAACACATTTAGATTTTTGTTTTAGTTTCTTTTAATAAATTAAGTTAATAATTTGCATTTTTATTGTTTCCATTTGGTTATGTGTATACTTGTCCTGGTCACGTGGTCCACACGAGGCAGAGTTGTATTGGGCGCCGATTCTAACATCGAATCGGAATTATCATTACCGTGTAATTTATTCCACACTCAAGGTCATCGTATATAGTGGGGATCAAGCCCCTAGGTTGATTAATTAGCGTGATCGATCCAGACCTCGATCATTGCTCTGTAGAGCTGGTCTGGTGGTGGCAGCATAGAGGCGACTCTAGGGTTTTGCTCAGAGCTTAGATCACGTCATACTGGGTGTAGAATCCTAAGTCGGTCAATCGTCTTAGGACCACGTGGCGTGGAGTTGGCTTTGGTAAAAGTTTTGGAGTCCCTTGGTAGAGAACAAATAGTAAGAATACGGGTAGAGGGAGTGGAAGGTAGAGAAGAAGAGAGAGAGGAAACCTAACCCGTGTTACAATGGTGCACAGCGGTGGTTTCAACAATTTTGTTTTGAAATTGTTGAAAGGCTCACGCGTCTAGCCGTTCGAACACGTGCGCGGATGCTAAGGAGACAGGCGCGGGCCAGGATTAGCAGTGCGCCCCACAAGTGCGTTTGAGTGGGGATTGGCGAATCTTGGGTCATGCGGGCTGATATGATTAAGGTTTAGTTAGTAAGATTAGGCTGTTAAACTAGATTTATTGAAAAGGAGTCCGCTCCGAGTTGATTGGACTGGGTACCATACTCGACCCATTGCAATTAATTCAGAGGTGTTGGGAGCCACCATACTCTCAACAGCAGTTCCTTGAGGGCTGTCGGGGGCGGATATATCTGTGGGACGCCAATAGATAGTCCGAGGGCGTTATTAGACGACCCAAAACGCTAGGAAAAACGTAATCCGTGAAGGGCGTTGCGGCCTCCGAGGGACGGACTAGTAACCTACCTAGCAGCGATTCAACAACTAAGTGATCGCACACTTAGTGGAGGTTGAGTCGTCCCTAGTCATAATTGTTGCTGAAAGCTGCGTGTCGCTCTGTTGGAACCTAGATGGTGTGGCCTCTAGGCTAGGTGTGGTACGGCGAGCCGGTAGGAGCAATTATAAGATTAAGTCGAGTGCATTTTTGAATTAAGTATACTTCAATTTATAAAGTAATTTCCGTTATTTTCGTTGTTCTAGAGATTAATTTTTTTTCCCCTTACATTCAATCCCCGGTTAAAATTTTTTTTTTATCAAAGTGTTTAGCATTTTCTTGCATATTAGGCTAAGTGCGTACATTTTTTGCTATTCCCTGTTGTATTAGTCTAAGTCAGAGGCGTTGTTGCTAGAGTGTAGTTAATCCTCTGGACTTAGGGCTATGTGTCGGTCACGATAGATAAGTGAAGGAGTTTAAGGGATAGTAAAGTTGCGTGTAAATGTTATTTGTCCGTGGAATATTTCTAAGTATTTTGGGATAAGTTTTCGGCTAAGTCAATGTCGGAAAGTCGTTAACTGTAATTAATTTGTATTCGTGGGTCACGTGTATGTTCTGGGCGTCATTAGGATTCCCCAGTCGATGCGCGTGATATTTTCTAGTTGTTACCAGTAAGACGGTAGAATTGTGTTTTAGACTTAGAACTCTGTTTTCAGTAGAAACGTAGGTGGAAAATTTTCTAAGTCCAGCTTGGGCTAGAATCTGACTTTTTGGCGGAAATTCTTATTTTCATGTTTTGTGTATATTCTAGGGTCAGTATTACTCTCTAGTGCGCGCAAGGGACGTAATTCTGTCCGTAAGCATTAAACAGTGATAATTACATTTTTGCCGAATTTAGTTATTTTTCGAGAAAATCGTGTTGTAATTTTGTCAGAGTCCATTGGAGGTGAAAATCTCGGATTTTGACGAAAATTCGAATTAATGAGTGTTGAAACCGCCCGAAGTGTCAGTATTGTTCTGTATACAACGTCAGTATTAAATAATAACGTATTTATATCTGGGAACGAGAAACCCAAATTTTTGTGAATTAAAGGAGTTTTGTGATATTTGGGGTGATAGAAATTTTTTTTCCCTCGGAGTCAGAAAAATTGGCAGAGTCCAGCAATTGAGTAAAAACGCAGTTTTTGAGTAAAATTCAATTTTTAGTAAGCATTTATAGGTCCTGGGTGTCTATATTAATCGCTAGAGCGGTTTATTAACGTACAACTAGTTATTTTTCCTTCAGAACAAAAATTTTGATTTTTCAGCGTTTAAGCGAAAAAGCGCGGGACTTAGTTTTTTCAGCGCAGCTGGTCCCGCTCCATCAGTCATCAGTGGCCACGCTGCTCACTTCAAGTGCGCTTAGTATTCAAATTCAGTAAATATTCTTTATTAATCCATCACGAGTGCTGCGCGTTAGTTGCGTTATCAGTTAAATTGTTTTATATAAATTAGATTCTTTAATTTTTTTAACGTAAAGGGACTTAGGTTTCAGCAATAGAACTGCGGGATATTTCACGGTCAGACACGAGTGCGGGGCAGACACTCATTCATTGGATTCACTTCAGCGATTCTCTCGATAAATCGGTGTATTTCCTACTTTGGGAATTTAGTAGTTTTCTCTTAGAAAAGAGTTGTGATTTTTTTTATTTGTATAAGATCACGGTTGTAGTGAGTCCGGGTCGAGGGTGTACTAAAGGGTAGTTTAGAAGAGACGTGGCACACCAGGAATCACAGAAAATGTTTAACCCAGATAATGACCAGTCAGTGGGGACCAGTGGGAGTGGAAGTGGAAGTGTAGAGGACAGCACCTCTTCCGACACCACTGGGGACCACCTAGGTACACCTCATCCGTCACTACAACAACCCCAACCCCATCCTCAATTCCCATACCAACCCCATCCTCAATTCCCATACCAACCCCATCCTCAGTTCCCATACCAACCCTTCCCCCAACCCCAGGCCACTCCATACCCATTCCAACCCCAGGCCACCCCATACCCATACCCATTCCAACCCCAGGCCACCCCATACCCATACCCATTCCAACCCCAGGCCACCCCATACCCATACCCATACCCATTCCAGCCCCAGGCCACCCCATACCCACCCCAACCTCAATCCACACCCCAGCCTGAGGTCACTCACACCATACCTCAACCCCAACCTCAATCCACACCCCAACCCGAGGCCACCCACACCATACCTCAACCCCAAC
Source organism: Procambarus clarkii (assembly GCF_040958095.1). Lineage (NCBI taxonomy): Eukaryota > Metazoa > Arthropoda > Malacostraca > Decapoda > Cambaridae > Procambarus > Procambarus clarkii. The sequence goes on from NW_027189133.1 coordinate 3,825,149, forward strand.
CTCCATCCACACCCCAACCCCAGGCCACCCACACCATACCTCAACCCCAACCCCAGGCCGCCACAGCCTTAGACAGGCAGATGCGCACGGAGACGCCGGGCACTCAGTTGTCGCCATACGTAGAGGCGTTAAGTAAAGGCGAGGGAGCCAAGCCGAGGAACTGTGGCGCGGGTTCATCAGGCGGGAAGCAGCCCACAGCTGCAAGTTCGAGCCACCCTGCGCGGGGTACCAACAGAGATCCGCGGAGGTGTTACTCCTGCTGGAAGCGCGGGCATATACAGAGGGATTGCGAAGTCACTGCTACGAAAGCATGAAAGCAGGCTCCTAGTGATGGTAGGCCTACTTTTGAGGTGAAAGTGGAAGGTGTGAGATTGACAGCTTTTGTTGATACAGGAAGCCAGGCAACGGTCATTAAAAAGTCAGCCTTCAGCAATTTTAAGTATGCACGTCTTCAACGTTGCGCAAAGACATTAACAGCAGTCAGTGGGGAAAAGATTGAGATCGTAGGTCAAGGTACAGTTAATTTTGAGATTGATGGGGCATTGCAGCCTCACACATGTACGATCGTAGAGAACCTTGATTTTCCTGGTCACATCTTAATGGGAACTGATTTTCTGTCGCGATTTAATTATTCCTTGTCTGCTCAAAAAGGGGCTAGGAACTGCAGGTTGCAGTTGGGACAGACTTCCTACCCAGTGGAGATGATCGACCATCCCCCAGTTGTAGCTTCAATTAAGAGGAAGCTGAAATATAATGCGCACTATCCAAAATTGATTTTTAAGTCTCTTCCAGACACAGTTAAGAGGTCATGCGCATTGCATGCATTGACTAAACAGAGTTGCCCACCACATTCTGTTAAATTTATTAAAGTAGCCGTGGGACGTCACATACAACCAGGTACCACCCTTCAGGTGGCTGGGAGATGTGATAGTTTATTAATTCCTCATCACTTAGTTGTAGTGCTCGATAAAGGTGCACTCATTCCAGTTGTCAATCTTTCACATAAGACTTTTCGCTTCAGGGCAGGTGATAGGGTATCTCAGGGAACCATGGTGGAGGACACAGAAATCTTTCACCATGAGTCAGCTGAGACGCCAGCCGTCACTGCACAATGTAGTGCACTGAATATGTTGAAAACTAAAACACCATCCAAAGTACAATACGAAACGAGAAATGTTGCACAGAATGTAGAGGAAGTAGAAAAATTAATATCAGGACTTGATTTGCAACATGTTACACAGGCGGATAGGAAGGCACTGAGAGGAGTTTTACGAAAATTCCCGAAATTGTTTGCGACAGAGGATGACCAGATTGGTCTCCTTGATAAGATCGAGCACACCATTCCAACTGGTGACCATTTGCCTGTGTACACAAGACAGTGGAGGTTGCCGGAACAGGCAAAGAACATTATCAGGGAGGAGTGCCAGAAAATGTTGAGACAGGGCGTGATAGAGCCTAGTACGTCACCGTGGCTCTCTCCTGTTGTGCTAGTTCGGAAACCGGACGGTAGTTATCGTTTCTGTGTTGACTACCGGAAGGTGAACGAACTAACTAAGGGTGATGTGTATCCGTTGCCCCGAATACAGGAGATAATAGATCAATTTGGTGCTGCTAAGTATTTCTCAACTCTTGACGCAAAATCGGCGTATTGGGCGATTCCGGTGGCAGAACAAGATAGGGACAAAACAGCATTCTCGGATGGTAGGCACACTTATCAATTCCGTAGGATGCCGTTTGGTTTGAAGACAGCGCCTTCGTCGTTTCAGAGGGCCATCAACTTTATCCTTAGTCCGGTACTGGGTAGGCATTCTTTAGCGTACCTGGATGATGTTGTGATATATTCCAGGACGTTTGAGGAACACCTGCAGGACTTGACTGAGACTTTGAAGTTGTTAGATCAGGCAGGTTTCAGGCTGAATGTTCAGAAGTGCACCCTGGCGGCTCAGAAATTCAAATTTCTGGGGTTCCAGGTGTGCCCAGACGGTATCCGACCTGACCCAGATTCTTGCCGCGCCATTGCTGACATGCCTACTCCAAGGACAGCAAAGGACGTGCGTAGGTTTTTGGGGGCGGCCGGATATTTTCGTCGTCATATTGAAGGTTTCGCTGGCATTTCAGCACCCCTGACTGATCTGACAAAGAAAAATGCGAAGTTTGTGTGGAAATCTGAACATGACGAGGCCTATCGCAAACTGAAAGACCAACTAATCACGACACCGGTATTAGCTATTCCGGATTTTGAGAAAGAGTGGGAAGTGCACACTGACGCCAGCGGTATAGCTATTGGCGGGTGCTTAATTCAGCGAGACGCAGATAATTTACCCCATCCAGTAGCCTATTTCAGTAGGAAGGTCAAAGGACCTGAAGTTCGCTATTCAGCTACGGATCGGGAGGCACTGGCAGTAGTAGAATCAGTTAGGTATTTCGAGCCTTACCTATTTCAGCGGCATTTTGTAATCTACACAGACCATCGAGCATTAACACACATATTTAAAAAGCGAACGAAATGCCCACGAATGTCACGCTGGTCTCACGAACTTTCGGCCCACTCATTCCAGATCTTGTACAAGCCTGGTCCAGCACATGTTGTGCCAGATACGCTAAGTAGAAATATAGCGGCAGTTCAAATTAATGAAAACATTGAAACCATTCCATCAGATAAAATGAGAGAATACCAGATGAGCGAGCCTAGATGGAAAGAGATTATTGAGTATTTAGAGGGAGGAAAATACCCCAAAAAGAAAAAGAATTTACCTATTCATGATTTTGAGATGAAACAGGGCGTCCTGTATTATGTTAATAGCCAGAATGATAGGGCAGTATTTCAGTTAGTTATTCCGGACGCGTTGCGGTCATCAGCGTTAAAGCTTGCGCATGCTTCAAAAATTGCAGGGTATCCGGGGATCTTTAAAACGCACTTAAAAGCAAAGTCTCTATTTTATTTTCCAGGATTACTTTCTGAGGTAATCAATTTCGTGAAGTCGTGCCCTCGTTGCCAGAGGAGGAAAGGTACCCTTAAGGTACAAGCCCCACTTCAGGAATTTCCTGAAATTCGTGAACCGTTAGATCGTGTGGGGGCCGATCTGATTGATTTACACCACAGTCATTCAGGTAACAGATACGTGTTGGTGCTAGTTGACCATCTGTCTAGATACACTACACTAGTTGCATTACCTCAGAAGGATTCTCGTACGGTTGCAGATGCGTTCTTGCGTAGGTTCGTTACTGTATTCGGACCTCCTAAAGTCTTAGTCTCTGACCGGGGTCAAGAATTCAATGGGAATATATTTAGAGAAGTTTGTAAGATTTTAGAGACAACTTCGGCTTTTACAACAGCCTACCACCCACAAGCAAACGGAATGACGGAACGGACTAATCGTTCAGTCAAGGATATGCTTGCAATCCTTGCTGAACATGATGCAAACACCTGGGATGAACACCTACCCTATGTTCAGTTCGCCTTGAATACTGCCATCCACCAATCAATTAACACCCAACCACTTCATTTGTTTACTGGTAATTCATGCAATTTCCCCTCAGGTCTGCTTAACAGACATAATGTTGCATACGGGGAGGACTATCCTTCAGAGGTCCTTGGTAAAATGAGAAATGCATGGAATATTGCAGCTGAAGCGTCCAAGAAGGCACGGACTCGGTATGCTCATTTTTATGACAAGAAAGTGCGCCCTCTTGAGTTGAAGGAAGGAAGCCTCGTATTGAGAGTGAATGAGGCTGCGCCCGCCAATCAGAGCAGGAAACTAGCTCCGAGGTGGCGAGGACCCTATAGAGTAATTAAAAGGGCGGGGCCGGTTAATCTTGTTATAAAAGGAGTGTTCGAGGACCAGGTGGAAAGGACAATTCATGTAAATAAATTGAAACAATATCATGCTAGAGAGGAATTAGAACTGCCTTCAGCGGGTCTAGTTCCTGACTCAGCAGTGCTGACTCATGGCTTCACCGACGAGTCAGAAGATGAGGATGACCCTCTGTCATCGCTCATCAGTAGTCAGGTGCAGTCTCGCCACCCTATGGTGACGAGATCTCGCGCTATACAGTAAAGTAACTTCCTTGGTTAGTATAATTTAGTCTTCATTAGATTTTCCTGTAAAGGCAATGAGATGTACTATGTCTATACTTGACTCAGGTAGCAACTTTTACCGTGCTCTGGGGTTCCACCTCCACCAAACCCAGAGTATATCTATGCTTCCGCTGTGTTGTGTCTGTCTGTTCCCAGGTCTGATTGGTACACCGACCCAGTTGTTCCAGCCACACGTGAACCCTTGTCTGTAAAGACCGAGGGGGGAGGCACGTTACACAAAGCCCTCCCCCCCACCAGACCCAGTAACCCATACATCAGTTACTTTGGGGATGAGTGACTGTCCAAGAGTCACCCGGCCGACGCCTCACGTCACTAACGAGGTTGTCAGGGCCAGCGAGCTGTCCACATTATAGCAGTCACCGGAGGTGCCATACAACGCCGGGGTAGCTGTCTCGAGATCACCACTACCCACCTGCTGCGTCATCAAGACTGCAGTCATTCCAGCAGTGTTGGAGGAGAGGTCAAGAAATGGAAAGCGCGTAGCAGTACTCAAGAATTTCGCCGGAAGATTAATGATTACGTCATCTGAAGTAACAAGAAAGCGGAAATAAGGCGGTCACAGGTGGAAGGCACGGTTTCCCTACAGAGTACAGGGACTCGCCAATAGAAGGTCGCAAAATTGTCTCCTTTGGCCTAAAGTCGGCGGTACGAGGGTATACACAGTTGGTGTTTACGGCCTAGTAACCTGGTGACATCAAGAAACGCCTGAGATGACGTGAGCAATGATGGAAGACGAGATTCACCTGTTCTGCAAACAAGCAACCCGCCTCTACGACCTTCTGACACCACTCCTGCTAAGAGACACCGTTGGTACATCCAGTCCTGCTCTGCTGTGGTCATCTGCGACAAGTTTAACATCAAGACTACCGTGGGAACTGTGATTGATACGAAGGCGTGTGGACTGTCGAGAGCAAGATTAATGGCCGAAGTAACAGTATTCTACAGCTGTCACTTGGCACTCCGCTCTACTACACTCTGTCGTCATTCAGGAGTACCGGATGGGAGTACAAGAGGACCAGGTATTGATGTCTACACATGGGGAGAAGCAAGATCGACACCGTCATCGTCAGCGACTACATTCAGCATCCAGCAGCGTCGATTTTTTTTTTTATCGTTTACTCAATATGAACAATTGATACGAACAACAAAGTTGGCTCTGAACATCTGTGTAAAGAACATCTGGACACTTTTGTTTAAATGTTGAAAAACAGATTTAAAATAATAATTGGTATAATATATGAAAATTTAACTCTATAAATTGGTCGGTAATCAAAATCGAAGCCCCTGTGTAATTGTCTCAGCCCAGAACAAACGGTTATGGAAAATTATGTTGTGCTATTTTTTTTCAGAATGTTTGAACACAGGAGAGGCGGACCAATATAAACATTGACACTTCTAGTGAGTGAGAACACTTGGCTGTACAGTCAGCCGTAACCTGTGATATAGTATAGGAATTTTTATTTTTAGATATATGTAATAAACGTTAGGTGTGTTCCTTAACATGTCAAGGTTGACATTGATGGGGAGTGGTTAGTACACGGATGTGAGTTTGATAGTTCCGTAGTACGCTCCCGGATGACTGAAAGTTCAGTCTGATGATATAACTTTAATGTTTGTTTGAGCACGGTGTGGCCGGCTCTAGAGGACACATGGACTTGGCTAGTGAAGAGCCAAAAGAGTTTAATAGCTAGTTTTTGATGGTAGAGTAGGGACATGTTATTTAGCTATGTCAGTAAGGATAGGATGTATGTTTCCTGATGTTAGAGGATTGCTGTCAGTTGACAGCTGAGAAATTTATGAAATATGAACATGTTCATTATGATGTTGGACTATTATTTGTCAAATTTTATTAGTTAGGTTAGCTTTTGTTTGTGGCATGAGTTGAATTGTGGGTTTGGATACTAAACCTCGTGAATTTTAACAAATTAACAAGGTTTACTAAGTGCTTGTGCGGGGGGGGTTGTAACAGACTAGGCTGTTGTAAGAATTATCCAGAGTGGTTTATCGACAAAAGAGAATGGGAAGCTGAGCCGCATGGTGACCTGACCCCCAGGGGAATTCGCGGTGGAAATAACCGACGCTTTGTTCATATCTGCGTATAATGAATCATCCTATAGTATTCAGTAATTTAGAGAAAATTAGCCTTTATTCATTTTTATTAAAATTGTATTGTATAATAGTACTGGATACAATATCAAGAGTATTCTAATTATTGAGTTTAAGTCACCATCAGTGACGTCACGAATCAGATCTAACTTTTAAGGCGGAGTGACCGGCGGTCATAGGTCAGCAGGGTTGACATGTCTAATATTTCTCAAAGTTTTAATAACCATTTTTGTGATCGGGAACAGCTTTGCCGTTAGATGTTTGTGTAATCTAATTAAAGTAAAATAATTCAACCAGTCTGGATCAATTCAGTATAAACAGAGGTTAATTGTTATAACTTAAACCTTGCTAGTAACTGGGTAGGACTTTGACTAGGCGGAAGGATACAATACTCTGTCTGGGGTAGTCCAGACAAGGAAGAGATCAGTGTGAATACGGGAGCAGCTGGGAGAGGTCAAACATCTTACCTCTCCCCAAGACCAGCCAACATCTAGAGCTGGTCGCCCAAGGTATAGTTGCTATGGTTATGTATAGAAATAGTCTCATTTGCCACTCAGGTCAAGTAGGGAGTGTTAAAGTGACAGGGAGTGAACACATTTAGATTTTTGTTTTAGTTTCTTTTAATAAATTAAGTTAATAATTTGCATTTTTATTGTTTCCATTTGGTTATGTGTATACTTGTCCTGGTCACGTGGTCCACACGAGGCAGAGTTGTATTGGGCGCCGATTCTAACATCGAATCGGAATTATCATTACCGTGTAATTTATTCCACACTCAAGGTCATCGTATATAGTGGGGATCAAGCCCCTAGGTTGATTAATTAGCGTGATCGATCCAGACCTCGATCATTGCTCTGTAGAGCTGGTCTGGTGGTGGCAGCATAGAGGCGACTCTAGGGTTTTGCTCAGAGCTTAGATCACGTCATACTGGGTGTAGAATCCTAAGTCGGTCAATCGTCTTAGGACCACGTGGCGTGGAGTTGGCTTTGGTAAAAGTTTTGGAGTCCCTTGGTAGAGAACAAATAGTAAGAATACGGGTAGAGGGAGTAGAAGGTAGAGAAGAAGAGAGAGAGGAAACCTAACCCGTGTTACAATGTCTTGGTTATAAGTTTTGGAAACCTATTTAAGTCCACACACAATATCGTATCTGATACGATAAAACAAACGTTTCCAATACTTTCAAATACTTTCCAGATATGTTGTGGCAACCTAAAATTGTTTGCTGGGACCACCCACCACCGCCGCCACCACCAGCCGCCACAAGCCGCCACCGCCCGCCACCGCCCGCCACCGCCCGCCACCAGCCGCCATCACCACCCGCCACCACCACCACCAACACCACCAGCCGCCATCACCGCCACCAGCTGCCACCACCACCAGCCGCCACCACCGACCGCCACCAGCCGCCACCAGCTGCCACCACCACCAGCCGCCACCACCGCCCGCCACCAGCCGCCACCAGCTGCCACCACCACCAGCCGCCACCAGCTGCCACCACCACCAGCCGCCACCACCGCCCGCCATCAGCCGCTTAGCCCGTTGCCACAGTCGCCACCGCCAGCCGCCACCACCAGCCGCCATCAGCTGCCACTGCCACCAGCCGTCACCACCAGCCGCCACCAGCTGCCACCGCCCGCCACCAGCCGCCACCACCAGCCGCCACCACCGCCACCACCACCTGCCACCAGCCGCCACCACCGCCCGCTATCAGCCGTCACCGCCCTTTGCCACAGTCGCCACCGCAAGCCGCCACCGCCAGCCGCCACCAGCCCCCACCACCGCCGATCGCCACCACCCACCACAGCCGCCACCACCCACCACCCGCCGCCACCACCCACCACTACCAGCCGCCGCCGCCACCAACACCCACCACCACCGCCGCCACCACCCACCACCGCCAGCCGCCACCACCCACCACCACAGCCGCCACCACTCATCACAGCCGCCGCTGCCCGCCACCGCCCGACACCACCGCCAGACACAGCCGCCAGTGTCCGCCACCGCCGCCACTGTCCGCCACCGCCGCCACTGTCCGCCACCACCGCCACTGTCCGCCACCGCCACCACTGTCCGCCACCGCCACCACTGTCTGCCTGCCGCCACCACTGTCCGCCCGCCGCCACCACTGTCCACCTGCCGCCACCACTGTCCGCCCGCCGCCACCACTGTCCGCCCGCCGCCACCACTGTCCGCCCGCCGCCAACACTGTCCGCCCGCCGCCGCCACTGTCCGCCCGCCGCCGCCACTGTCCGCCCGCCGCCACCACTGTCCGCCCGCCTCCACCACTGTCCGCCCGCCGCCACCACTGTCCGCCCGCCGCCGCCACTGTCCGCCCGCCGTCACTGTCCACCACCGCCGCCACAGCCGCCACGGTCCGCCCGCCACACTATCCGACACAGCCGCCACTATCCGCCACCGCCGCCACTGTCCGCCCGCCGCCACTATCCGCCACCGCCGCCACTGTCCGCCACTGTCCGCCCGCCGCCACCACTGTCCGCCCGCCGCGACTATCCGCCACTGTCCGCCACAGCCACCACTCTCCGCCGTACAGCCTCCCCTCTCTCCGTTAGTAAATAATTATAATTGTTAGTAAATAATAAAAGAAATATAAATTATTAGATTTTTTTTACCCATAAATTGGTTTTAATATTTAAATTGAAAATAATAATATAATATAAAATAATAATATAATATAAAATATAATAAAAATAATATAATATAAAATATAATAAAAATAATATAATATAAAATAAAATTTAATTTCAAGAAATTTAACTTTAAACACAAAGATGTGAAAAGGGTTCAGATTATAGGCTCAAACCTTTCATAAGAGATTCATATTGGTATATGAATGGATTATGAATGATTCAGGTTAGGATTGTAAAGTTGCCACAACATCTCAAATTAGTGTTAGATACGTAGGTTTTGGTTATAAGTTTTGGAAACCTATTTAAGTCCACACACAATATCGTATCTGATACGATAAAACAAACGTTTCCAATCCTTTCAAATACTTTCCAGATATGTTGTGGCAACCTAAAATTGTTTGCTGGGTATATATATATATATATATATATATATATATATATATATATATATATATATATATATATATATATATATATATATATATATATATATATATATATAAACAACACAGAAATCATCGATATATATATATATATATATATATATATATATATATATATATATATATATATATATATGAAGAATGAAAACTCACACCCCAGAAGTGACTCGAACCCATACTCCCAGGAGCAACGCAACTGGTAACTACAGGGCGCCTTAATCCACTTGACCATCACGGCCGTCAAAAGGAAGTGATAGCCGAGGCTATTTGAGCCACTTCCCCGACGGCAACTCGGATGGTAATCTTGGGCATAGCATTTCACCAAATCACCTCATTCTTTGGGGCACACGTGAGGAACACAAATGCGAACAAGCCTGAATGGTCCCCAGGACTATATGCGAATGAAAACTCACACCCCAGAAGTGACTCGAACCCATACTCCCAGGAGCAACGCAACTGGTAACTACAGGGCGCCTTAATCCACTTGACCATCACGGCCGTCAAAAGGAAGTGATAGCCGAGGCTATTTGAGCCACTTCCCCGACGGCAACTCGGATGGTAATCTTGAGCATAGCATTTCACCAAATCACCTCATTCTTTGGGGCACACGTGAGGAACACAAATGCGAACAAGCCTGAATGGTCCCCAGGACTATATGCGAATGAAAACTCACACCCCAGAAGTGACTCGAACCCATACTCCCAGGAGCAACGCAACTGGTAACTACAGGGCGCCTTAATCCACTTGACCATCACGGCCGTCAAAAGGAAGTGATAGCCGAGGCTATTTGAGCCACTTCCCCGACGGCAACTCGGATGGTAATCTTGGGCATAGCATTTCACCAAATCACCTCATTCTTTGGGGCACACGTGAGGAACACAAATGCGAACAAGCCTGAATGGTCCCCAGGACTATATGCGAATGAAAACTCACACCCCAGAAGTGACTCGAACCCATACTCCCAGGAGCAACGCAACTGGTAACTACAGGGCGCCTTAATCCACTTGACCATCACGGCCGTCAAAAGGAAGTGATAGCCGAGGCTATTTGAGCCACTTCCCCGACGGCAACTCGGATGGTAATCTTGAGCATAGCATTTCACCAAATCACCTCATTCTTTGGGGCACACGTGAGGAACACAAATGCGAACAAGCCTGAATGGTCCCCAGGACTATATGCGAATGAAAACTCACACCCCAGAAGTGACTCGAACCCATACTCCCAGGAGCAACGCAACTGGTAACTACAGGGCGCCTTAATCCACTTGACCATCACGGCCGTCAAAAGGAAGTGATAGCCGAGGCTATTTGAGCCACTTCCCCGACGGCAACTCGGATGGTAATCTTGGGCATAGCATTTCACCAAATCACCTCATTCTTTGGGGCACACGTGAGGAACACAAATGCGAACAAGCCTGAATGGTCCCCAGGACTATATGCGAATGAAAACTCACACCCTAGAAGTGACTCCAACCCATACTCCCAGGAGCAACGCAACTGGTAACTACAGGGCGCCTTAATCCACTTGACCATCACGGCCGTCAAAAGGAAGTGATAGCCGAGGCTATTTGAGCCACTTCCCCGACGGCAACTCGGATGGTAATCTTGGGCATAGCATTTCACCAAATCACCTCATTCTTTGGGGCACACGTGAGGAACACAAATGCGAACAAGCCTGAATGGTCCCCAGGACTATATGCGAATGAAAACTCACACCCCAGAAGTGACTCGAACCCATACTCCCAGGAGCAACGCAACTGGTAACTACAGGGCGCCTTAATCCACTTGACCATCACGGCCGTCAAAAGGAAGTGATAGCCGAGGCTATTTGAGCCACTTCCCCGACGGCAACTCGGATGGTAATCTTGGGCATAGCATTTCACCAAATCACCTCATTCTTTGGGGCACACGTGAGGAACACAAATGCGAACAAGCCTGAATGGTCCCCAGGACTATATGCGAATGAAAACTCACACCCCAGAAGTGACTCGAACCCATACTCCCAGGAGCAACGCAACTGGTAACTACAGGGCGCCTTAATCCACTTGACCATCACGGCCGTCAAAAGGAAATGATAGCCGAGGCTATTTGAGCCACTTCCCCGACGGCAACTCGGATGGTAATCTTGGGCATAGCATTTCACCAAATCACCTCATTCTTTGGGGCACACGTGAGGAACACAAATGCGAACAAGCCTGAATGGTCCCCAGGACAATATGCGAATGAAAACTCACACCCTAGAAGTGACTCCAACCCATACTCCCAGGAGCAACGCAACTGGTAACTACAGGGCGCCTTAATCCACTTGACCATCACGGCCGTCAAAAGGAAGTGATAGACGAGGCTATTTGAGCCACTTCCCCGACGGCAACTCGGATGGTAATCTTGGGCATAGCATTTCACCAAATCACCTCATTCTTTGGGGCACACGTGAGGAACACAAATGCGAACAAGCCTGAATGGTCCCCAGGACTATATGCGAATGAAAACTCACACCCCAGAAGTGACTCGAACCCATACTCCCAGGAGCAACGCAACTGGTAACTACAGGGCGCCTTAATCCACTTGACCATCACGGCCGTCAAAAGGAAGTGATAGCCGAGGCTATTTGAGCCACTTCCCCGACGGCAACTCGGATGGTAATCTTGGGCATAGCATTTCACCAAATCACCTCATTCTTTGGGCACACGTGAGGAACACAAATGCGAACAAGCCTGAATGGTCCCCAGGACTATATGCGAATGAAAACTCACACCCCAGAAGTGACTCGAACCAATACTCCCAGGAGCAACGCAACTGGTAACTACAGGGCGCCTTAATCCACTTGACCATCACGGCCGTCAAAAGGAAGTGATAGCCGAGGCTATTTGAGCCACTTCCCCGACGGCAACTCGGATGGTAATCTTGGGCATAGCATTTCACCAAATCACCTCATTCCTCGGGGCACACGTGAGGAACACAAATGCGAACAAGCCTGAATGGTCCCCAGGACTATATGCGAATGAAAACTCACACCCCAGAAGTGACTCGAACCCATACTCCCAGGAGCAACGCAACTGGTAACTACAGGGCGCCTTAATCCACTTGACCATCACGGCCGTCAAAAGGAAATGATAGCCGAGGCTATTTGAGCCACTTCCCCGACGGCAACTCGGATGGTAATCTTGGGCATAGCATTTCACCAAATCACCTCATTCTTTGGGGCACACGTGAGGAACACAAATGCGAACAAACCTGAATGGTCCCCAGGACTATATGCGAATGAAAACTCACACCCCAGAAGTGACTCGAACCCATACTCCCAGGAGCAACGCAACTGGTAACTACAGGGCGCCTTAATCCACTTGACCATCACGGCCGTCAAAAGGAAGTGATAGCCGAGGCTATTTGAGCCACTTCCCCGACGGCAACTCGGATGGTAATCTTGGGCATAGCATTTCACCAAATCACCTCATTCTTTGGGGCACACGTGAGGAACACAAATGCGAACAAGCCTGAATGGTCCCCAGGACTATATGCGAATGAAAACTCACACCCCAGAAGTGACTCGAACCCATACTCCCAGGAGCAACGCAACTGGTAACTACAGGGCGCCTTAATCCACTTGACCATCACGGCCGTCAAAAGGAAGTGATAGCCGAGGCTATTTGAGCCACTTCCCCGACGGCAACTCGGATGGTAATCTTGAGCATAGCATTTCACCAAATCACCTCATTCTTTGGGGCACACGTGAGGAACACAAATGCGAACAAGCCTGAATGGTCCCCAGGACTATATGCGAATGAAAACTCACACCCCAGAAGTGACTCGAACCCATACTCCCAGGAGCAACGCAACTGGTAACTACAGGGCGCCTTAATCCACTTGACCATCACGGCCGTCAAAAGGAAATGATAGCCGAGGCTATTTGAGCCACTTCCCCGACGGCAACTCGGATGGTAATCTTGGGCATAGCATTTCACCAAATCACCTCATTCTTTGGGGCACACGTGAGGAACACAAATGCGAACAAGCCTGAATGGTCCCCAGGACTATATGCGAATGAAAACTCACACCCTAGAAGTGACTCCAACCCATACTCCCAGGAGCAACGCAACTGGTAACTACAGGGCGCCTTAATCCACTTGACCATCACGGCCGTCAAAAGGAAGTGATAGCCGAGGCTATTTGAGCCACTTCCCCGACGGCAACTCGGATGGTAATCTTGGGCATAGCATTTCACCAAATCACCTCATTCTTTGGGGCACACGTGAGGAACACAAATGCGAACAAGCCTGAATGGTCCCCAGGACTATATGCGAATGAAAACTCACACCCCAGAAGTGACTCGAACCCATACTCCCAGGAGCAACGCAACTGGTAACTACAGGGCGCCTTAATCCACTTGACCATCACGGCCGTCAAAAGGAAGTGATAGCCGAGGCTATTTGAGCCACTTCCCCGACGGCAACTCGGATGGTAATCTTGGGCATAGCATTTCACCAAATCACCTCATTCTTTGGGGCACACGTGAGGAACACAAATGCGAACAAGCCTGAATGGTCCCCAGGACTATATGCGAATGAAAACTCACACCCCAGAAGTGACTCGAACCCATACTCCCAGGAGCAACGCAACTGGTAACTACAGGGCGCCTTAATCCACTTGACCATCACGGCCGTCAAAAGGAAGTGATAGCCGAGGCTATTTGAGCCACTTCCCCGACGGCAACTCGGATGGTAATCTTGGGCATAGCATTTCACCAAATCACCTCATTCTTTGGGGCACACGTGAGGAACACAAATGCGAACAAGCCTGAATGGTCCCCAGGACTATATGCGAATGAAAACTCACACCCCAGAAGTGACTCGAACCCATACTCCCAGGAGCAACGCAACTGGTAACTACAGGGCGCCTTAATCCACTTGACCATCACGGCTGTCAAAAGGAAATGATAGCCGAGGCTATTTGAGCCACTTCCCCGACGGCAACTCGGATGGTAATCTTGGGCATAGCATTTCACCAAATCACCTCATTCTTTGGGGCACACGTGAGGAACACAAATGCGAACAAGCCTGAATGGTCCCCAGGACTATATGCGAATGAAAACTCACACCCTAGAAGTGACTCCAACCCATACTCCCAGGAGCAACGCAACTGGTAACTACAGGGCGCCTTAATCCACTTGACCATCACGGCCGTCAAAAGGAAGTGATAGACGAGGCTATTTGAGCCACTTCCCCGACGGCAACTCGGATGGTAATCTTGGGCATAGCATTTCACCAAATCACCTCATTCTTTGGGGCACACGTGAGGAACACAAATGCGAACAAGCCTGAATGGTCCCCAGGACTATATGCGAATGAAAACTCACACCCCAGAAGTGACTCGAACCCATACTCCCAGGAGCAACGCAACTGGTAACTACAGGGCGCCTTAATCCACTTGACCATCACGGCCGTCAAAAGGAAGTGATAGCCGAGGCTATTTGAGCCACTTCCCCGACGGCAACTCGGATGGTAATCTTGGGCATAGCATTTCACCAAATCACCTCATTCTTTGGGCACACGTGAGGAACACAAATGCGAACAAGCCTGAATGGTCCCCAGGACTATATGCGAATGAAAACTCACACCCCAGAAGTGACTCGAACCAATACTCCCAGGAGCAACGCAACTGGTAACTACAGGGCGCCTTAATCCACTTGACCATCACGGCCGTCAAAAGGAAGTGATAGCCGAGGCTATTTGAGCCACTTCCCCGACGGCAACTCGGATGGTAATCTTGGGCATAGCATTTCACCAAATCACCTCATTCTTTGGGGCACACGTGAGGAACACAAATGCGAACAAGCCTGAATGGTCCCCAGGACTATATGCGAATGAAAACTCACACCCCAGAAGTGACTCGAACCCATACTCCCAGGAGCAACGCAACTGGTAACTACAGGGCGCCTTAATCCACTTGACCATCACGGCCGTCAAAAGGAAATGATAGCCGAGGCTATTTGAGCCACTTCCCCGACGGCAACTCGGATGGTAATCTTGGGCATAGCATTTCACCAAATCACCTCATTCTTTGGGGCACACGTGAGGAACACAAATGCGAACAAGCCTGAATGGTCCCCAGGACTATATGCGAATGAAAACTCACACCCCAGAAGTGACTCGAACCCATACTCCCAGGAGCAACGCAACTGGTAACTACAGGGCGCCTTAATCCACTTGACCATCACGGCCGTCAAAAGGAAATGATAGCCGAGGCTATTTGAGCCACTTCCCCGACGGCAACTCGGATGGTAATCTTGGGCATAGCATTTCACCAAATCACCTCATTCTTTGGGGCACACGTGAGGAACACAAATGCGAACAAGCCTGAATGGTCCCCAGGACTATATGCGAATGAAAACTCACACCCTAGAAGTGACTCCAACCCATACTCCCAGGAGCAACGCAACTGGTAACTACAGGGCGCCTTAATCCACTTGACCATCACGGCCGTCAAAAGGAAGTGATAGCCGAGGCTATTTGAGCCACTTCCCCGACGGCAACTCGGATGGTAATCTTGGGCATAGCATTTCACCAAATCACCTCATTCTTTGGGCACACGTGAGGAACACAAATGCGAACAAGCCTGAATGGTCCCCAGGACTATATGCGAATGAAAACTCACACCCCAGAAGTGACTCGAACCCATACTCCCAGGAGCAACGCAACTGGTAACTACAGGGCGCCTTAATCCACTTGACCATCACGGCCGTCAAAAGGAAGTGATAGCCGAGGCTATTTGAGCCACTTCCCCGACGGCAACTCGGATGGTAATCTTGGGCATAGCATTTCACCAAATCACCTCATTCTTTGGGGCACACGTGAGGAACACAAATGCGAACAAGCCTGAATGGTCCCCAGGACTATATGCGAATGAAAACTCACACCCCAGAAGTGACTCGAACCCATACTCCCAGGAGCAGCGCAACTGGTAACTACAGGGCGCCTTAATCCACTTGACCATCACGGCCGTCAAAAGGAAGTGATAGCCGAGGCTATTTGAGCCACTTCCCCGACGGCAACTCGGATGGTAATCTTGGGCATAGCATTTCACCAAATCACCTCATTCTTTGGGGCACACGTGAGGAACACAAATGCGAACAAGCCTGAATGGTCCCCAGGACTATATGCGAATGAAAACTCACACCCCAGAAGTGACTCGAACCCATACTCCCAGGAGCAACGCAACTGGTAACTACAGGGCGCCTTAATCCACTTGACCATCACGGCCGTCAAAAGGAAATGATAGCCGAGGCTATTTGAGCCACTTCCCCGACGGCAACTCGGATGGTAATCTTGGGCATAGCATTTCACCAAATCACCTCATTCTTTGGGGCACACGTGAGGAACACAAATGCGAACAAGCCTGAATGGTCCCCAGGACTATATGCGAATGAAAACTCACACCCTAGAAGTGACTCCAACCCATACTCCCAGGAGCAACGCAACTGGTAACTACAGGGCGCCTTAATCCACTTGACCATCACGGCCGTCAAAAGGAAGTGATAGCCGAGGCTATTTGAGCCACTTCCCCGACGGCAACTCGGATGGTAATCTTGGGCATAGCATTTCACCAAATCACCTCATTCTTTGGGGCACACGTGAGGAACACAAATGCGAACAAGCCTGAATGGTCCCCAGGACTATATGCGAATGAAAACTCACACCCCAGAAGTGACTCCAACCCATACTCCCAGGAGCAACGCAACTGGTAACTACAGGGCGCCTTAATCCACTTGACCATCACGGCCGTCAAAAGGAAATGATAGCCGAGGCTATTTGAGCCACTTCCCCGACGGCAACTCGGATGGTAATCTTGGGCATAGCATTTCACCAAATCACCTCATTCTTTGGGGCACATGTGAGGAACACAAATGCGAACAAGCCTGAATGGTCCCCAGGACTATATGCGAATGAAAACTCACACCCCAGAAGTGACTCGAACCCATACTCCCAGGAGCAACGCAACTGGTAACTACAGGGCGCCTTAATCCACTTGACCATCACGGCCGTCAAAAGGAAGTGATAGCCGAGGCTATTTGAGCCACTTCCCCGACGGCAACTCGGATGGTAATCTTGGGCATAGCATTTCACCAAATCACCTCATTCTTTGGGGCACACGTGAGGAACACAAATGCGAACAAGCCTGAATGGTCCCCAGGACTATATGCGAATGAAAACTCACACCCCAGAAGTGACTCGAACCCATACTCCCAGGAGCAACGCAACTGGTAACTACAGGGCGCCTTAATCCACTTGACCATCACGGCCGTCAAAAGGAAGTGATAGCCGAGGCTATTTGAGCCACTTCCCCGACGGCAACTCGGATGGTAATCTTGGGCATAGCATTTCACCAAATCACCTCATTCTTTGGGGCACACGTGAGGAACACAAATGCGAACAAGCCTGAATGGTCCCCAGGACTATATGTGCCCCAAAGAATGAGGTGATTTGGTGAAATGCTATGCCCAAGATTACCATCCGAGTTGCCGTCGGGGAAGTGGCTCAAATAGCCTCGGCTATCACTTCCTTTTGACGGCCGTGATGGTCAAGTGGATTAAGGCGCCCTGTAGTTACCAGTTGCGTTGCTCCTGGGAGTATGGGTTCGAGTCACTTCTGGGGTGTGAGTTTTCATTCGCATATAGTCCTGGGGACCATTCAGGCTTGTTCGCATATATATATATATATATATATATATATATATATATATATATATATATATATATATATATATATATATATATATATATATATATATATATATATACTAGTTGATTTTATACCCGCATTAGGTTAGGTGATAATACAATGAAGGTGAAAACATGGGGGGATACATAAGGGATAAACATAGGGGCTGCAGAAGGCTTTTTGGCCCATACGAGGCATCTCCTATCTAAACACAAAGATTAATCCAGTGTAATTGGCCTGTTCTGTTGGACATTGTCTTCTGTGTTGGCATCGATATGTTCTTGTCTTGTCCTTACTCTCATGGTGGGTAGAGTAAATAGTTCCGTGATTTGGGTGTTCATGGTAGGTCGCTCTATTCATAAGAATAGAGCGACCTACCATGAACACCCAAATCACGGAACTATTTACTCTACCCACCATGAGAGTAAGGACAAGACAAGAACATATCGATGCCAACACAGAAGACAATGTCCAACATAACAGGCCAATTACACTGGATTAATCTTTGTGTTTAGATAGGAGATGCCTCGTATGGGCCAATAAGCCTTCTGCAGCCCCTATGTTTATATATATATATATATATATATATATATATATATATATATATATATATATATATATATATATATATATATATATATATATCGATGATTTCTGTGTTGTTTACTAGGATTTCTCTGGCAATAGTTTGGTTGTGGGAAGAGATTA
>NW_027189133.1:3848865-3913865 GCF_040958095.1 Procambarus clarkii
CATCTGAGGAACAATCAAGTGTTGGAAATTTCCAACACTTATTTATTAACACTTAGTACTTTAAGAAACTATTCTTGTACTATGTATTATAATCCACTAACTCTACTAACCAATAGTTTAGTAATCTTGAGTTCATTTTATTAAAGCATAGTAATAACTCATTTTCCCTAGAAATTATGGCGGACTGTTGCATCAACCCACACAGCTGGGGGAAAATGTTTACCTTTACGTGAATTGCATTAAATTCACTTTACTTCAGCATTCTTTAATATGAAGTATTAGCTAATCATAGATTTATAGTCGATTAATCCATATATTATTATTTGCTGGAAATATTTTATACAGCTAAATCCTGCTATTCCAGTGAATACCTGAATAACGAATTTCTACTCTTTATATTCTCGCCAATATGAACCCAGATTCATTTAAATTATTTGTACAGCAAGAACTTATTTGTTGGCATGTAAGACAACTTAACATCGTTTAATCTATATGAATAAAAATGGAAATATTCGTTTGTTCATAATCGCTAATCTCAGGAATTTCTTCACCAATTGCTTTGAAATTTTCCCACAACGTTCCATTTGCATCCGAACAGGTTTTTATATACATACTATATAGACGTCACGTCTGTGACGGTAAAAATCCTGCTTTTTCTGAAAAACTGTGTTTTTCATTCGAGGGAAATCTTTGAAACCTCTTTACCGGTTGCGTTGAAATTTTGACACAACGTTGCATTCGAATAGGTGCGTCTTTTTATGTAGCTACTATATACCTGCCTCACCTATGACAAGAAAAACATGCTTATTTTGAAAAACAGCGCCATCTGTTGGTCGTAAGAGCAACATACGCTGTAATCTCCGAAATTTCTTCACTGATTGCTTTGAAATTGAGACACAATGTGGCATTCGAATAGGCGCGTCTTTTCATATACCTACAATATAAATGCCACCCCTGTGACAGGTAAAAACATGCGTTTTGATAAACAGCGCCATATGTTACACATAAGATCAACCGTGCTATGCTAAATATGTTATGATTCCATTTCAATGTTTCTGATTTCATTGATAAATGAAATTTTCATAAATTTCGATTTATTTTAATTTTGATTTAATTATTTTGTGTAACATTGCGTAGGAATTGAGTTTTCTTGTTAACCATACCGTTCATTTCTTGAGTATAGTTTGTTTTTCTATTTTTTCATTATTTTTCATTTCGTTTTTGAGCTTTTTTTCTTATATTTCAGTGATGGGGACATCTGGGGCCAGATTCACGAAACAGGTATGCAAGTACTTACGAGAGTGTACATTGATGGCTTTAGTTGCATTTATTAACTGTTTACAAGCATGAAAACTTGTCAATCAACTGTTGTTATTGTTATAAACAGCCTCCTGGTACTTCGAACATCATTAACTGTTTAATAATTCTAAACAAAGCTGCCAAAGATTGAGAAGAGATGTACAGGTTCGTAAGTGTTTGCCTAACTTCTTTGTGAATCTAGTCCCAGATCATTTGATGTTCCCAATTTTCTGATGGGAACATCAGATCATTTGATCATCAGACGAGGGAGTGGGGAATGGTGGGGAGGACGAAAGGACCGGGGAGGCGGTAATGCTGGGGGAAGACTAGGGGACGGGGTGGGGGTAATGGTGGGGGAGAACGAGGTGACAGGGGAGTTGGGGATGAGGGGAATGGAGAATGGTTGAGATGACAATGGGACAGGATAGTGGGGAGGACAAGGGGACAGGATAGTGGGGAGGACAAGGGGACAGGGGAGGAGGGGAATGGTGGGAAGAACGAAGGGACGGGGAGGGGGGAATGGTAGGGAGGACTAGGGGACGGGGGAGTAAGAGATTGTGTGGAGGACGAGGGGATGGTGGAGTAGAGAATGGTTAGGAAGTCGAGGGGATGGTGGAGTGGAGGATGAAGGGGAGGAAAAAGGAACGGGGGAGTGAGGAATGATTGGGAGAACGAGGGGACAGGGGAGAGGGGGCGAATGGTAGGGAGGATGAGGGGACGGGGTAGTAGGAGATTGTGGGGAGGACGAGGGGATGCTGGAGTGGAGGATGAAGGGGAGGAAAAAGGGACGAGGGAGTGAGGAATAGTTGGGAGGACGAGGGGACCGGGGAGGGGGGAATGTTGGGAAGGACTGGGAGACAGGGGAAGGTTGCTGTGGCTCAGCAACGCACATGCGTTGCTGAGCCACAGCAACGCGTGGTCGGGTACAGCTAGTCTATATAAATAAAAATGGAAATGTTCGTTTGTTCAAAATCGCTAATCTTCGAAAGTTATCCACCGATTGCCTTGAAATTTTGACAGAACGTTCCCATCGCATCAGAGCGGGGTGTTATTTACATACTATATAGATGTCAGGTCGGTGACAGGAAAAAACATGTTTTTTTTTAAAGATTTGTTTTTCGGGCGTTTTTCATGTTAGGGAAATCTTCGAAACCTCTTTACCGATTGCTGTGAAATTTTGACACAGAATTGCATTCGAATAGGCAAGTGTTTTCATATACCTACTATATACATGCCTCACCTATAACAGGAAAAAACATGTTTTTTTTTTAAAACAGTGCCATCTGAACGACGGCAGATCAACACACGCTTTCCACACGTTCTTCACCGATTGCTTTGAAATTTGAACACAACGTTCTATTCGAATACTTGTGTGTTTTTATATACCTACTATTTAGATGCCAAACCTGTGACAGGTAAAAACATGCGTTTTTTGAAAAACAGCGCCATCTGTTGCACATAAGAGCAAGACAGGATATACAAAATATGTTATATTTCCATTTCAATGTTTCCGATTGCATTGATAAATTGAATTTTCATAAATTTTTATTTATTTTCATTTAGATTTAATTATTGTGTGTGACGTTGCGTTGGAATTGAGCTGTGTTGTCTACCATACCATTCATTTCGTGGGTATAGCTTATTTGTTTCTTTTTCATTGTTTTTATTTCGTTTTTTTAACTGTTCTTCTTATTTTTCAGTGCAATTGGTGGTGAAATTGAGGGGTGAACGATTGATCTGCGTTTGAATTGAAATATTTCGTTAGTATTTTTTGTTTGTTTTTTAAACAAGAAAATGGACAACACGTTTATTTCACAGCTGCAAATGTGCAACAAACAGCTATGAATCTACCAGCTACAACGTTAACCGTTTTCTTCACGTTATGTCAAAATGACACGTTTGCGAAAACACTGCTGTACTCGGAAGTGCCTCCGTATTACACATGGAATGCCAGTAGCAAATCATTTGATCGACGCAAACGAGGACAACGAGTCGACGGACATCCTGGCATATTCAAGTAAACTACGATAGGCAGACTGTACACCGTGCATCCCAATCAAGAAAAATGCTTCTTTCTTCGTATGCTGTTGGTAAATGTGCCCGGTCCAACATCTTTCCAGCCATTGAGATACATGCCACTTTCGGTAGTGCAAGTCAAGCTCGGAATTTATTGGCGAACGACCGACACTGGAATGTAGGCATTAATGACGCTTCCAACACGACACATCCAAATCAAATTCGTGCATTGTTTGCAATCATACTGACCACCGACTCTCCTTCATCTCCAACAGAGTTATGGGAGAAATATAAATCGCACATGGCTGAAGATATTATCCGTCGTTGAAAAGTGTGGGGTTTAAATTAAACCTCATTAAACAGTGATTGTTGCAAATTGTGCTGGTGCTCTTAGGGTCTTGTCTGTGTGATAGGATCAGCCCTGTGTATTGCAAATCCTAACTCCTAGATTTAACATCGATCATCTGATAGCTGGAGGTGGACGCTATCCATTAATATGGGTATAGTACTGGGTCTCCTCGCTCATATGTACAGCCTATCTGCCACGCTGACCATCATCTACAGCAGCTGCTGGGTGGATGAGCGTGTCAGGGTGTGAATCTGTATGCAAGTACAATTTCCGGGTATTGTTAATATAGTGTGCACTCATTAATTTGGTAATTAGTAATTACCCGATCTTGGATTATCATAGTATCTCACAACAAGTTTTCTGGGGGGAGTGTCCAAAGGGATCGTGGAATGTGTTAATCTGTCTGCTTGACAGCTCTTAACCTTCCTTGGCCTGTCATTAGTGATTGTAATTGTCCGCGTGAGCCAGTAACCATGTTCTGCGTAATGTGCCTTAGAGCCTCTTCTTCTATGATCCCACCTGCAAGTCAATGGTAAGTTCTTAAGAATTTTCGGTAGCAAGTAATAGTGCAAGGAATAAAGGGGAGTAAACAAGATGCAATTACACCTTCACCAATATATCATCTATGGAAGTATAACTACACCTATGTACACAGTGTTGCGTTCACCCAGGACACTCAATATATCTGCAGTGTTCCTCAAAACCCGGTGAGTCTACTATCTTCACGTATACGTCGTCCACACTCAGTGTTATTCACCGTCGAGTTCACCTTCCTCAACATGAGCCAGTCCACACACCGTATCGTCACAATGTCCCAATACCCCACATTTGATCTCCAGAAACACTGGCAGAGAGCTTCAGCAACACATTGAAAGAGGTCACAAATAATCACTTTCATGGGTCTTTAACACCCTGACAGAAGTCTCTAGCAACACACTAGCAGCACTTCTCAGCAGACGCCCACTACTGTCGTCTGGTAACTCCTCTTGGCCAAATTCCGCGTACGTCGGTCCACACAAACATTGCCTAATTACAAGAGCCAACTGCTTGCTTAATACGGATGGCGGCCACTTGTCCTCGCAGGAAACGTCAAGAGTTCTGGACTGCCCAAGGTAAACTGATTTCCAGAGTGCAATAACCTTCTACGTCACATCTGTGAACATAAAAGTCAATAGCAAGACGGAAGACAAGGAGAACATAGGATGGAAACCTTTCACTTGGGAACGTTGAAATGTTAATGGATAAAATTTAGATGGGGTTGATATCGTAACGTCACTCACCAACGATCTCACCTCCTAACTGAGATATGAAGCAGGAGTCTTTCACAGACGTCACACCTCCGACAACAGATGACGTTGTCTTCGTCTAACTTGATGCCTTGGAGTTGGATTACAGGTTCATAGATGGCGCTGATATCGTCACTCCTCACTCCAGCAATGGTGTTGATACCATAACAGTGATTGACAGGTGACGTATTGTGTGTGTGTGTGTGTGAATGATTTAGGATGCTAACATCTGGTACAGGTATTGAGAAGAGATTCACTACTACGGTTGTCTCAGTGGCACAAAAGTAAATAGTGGTTGTCTGTGTGGCACACTAATATTGATATCAAGTCTAAATAATATTTATATTATATATAATATAATAATTTTTTATATAAAATTTTAAAATAATATTTTAGATTTAGTGTTAACTAACAGGGAAACACAAATTAAGGACATGGAAATAGGGAGTGAGCTAGGGAACAGTGATCATATAGAAATCAGATTTATCATAGAATGGAATAGATCTGTAGGAGATAATTCTGTTAAAGTGCCTGATTTTCGAAAAGCTGATTTTAATAGCCTAGAAATTTTTTGGGTCAAATAGACTGGAATGTCTTGGGGATGGGGTGTGGTCGAGATGTGAACCCAGTGACAGGTGACGGAAATGGGGATTTCGATGTGGATTCAAAATATAACCTATTTAAAAATATTCTAAGCAAAGCCCAGGAACGTAGTATACCATATAAATTGAATAGATCGAATACTAATGATCCAAAGTGGATAACAAAGGATCTGAAGAACCTTATAGGTAAAAAGAGAGCGTGGTACAAAAGAATTAAGAATGGGGAAGTTAGTTTAGAAAGGGAATTCGTTCAACTGGTTAGAAATGTTAATAAAGAGAGTAGGAAAGCAAAAAGAAACTACGAAGTTCGCATAGCAGGGCAAGCGAAGACAAATCCTAAAGGGTTTTTTCAGTTATATCGTACTAAGACTAGGGAAAGGATGGGTCCATTAAAAACTGAGACAGGTCAAATAACAGATAGTGATGAAGAGATTAGTATTTTTAATAAATATTTTGTATCTGTATTTACTAAAGAGGAACTTAACAATATGCCTTCAGCCGAACAAGTCTATGTGGGTGGGGACGAGGACAGGTTGACGAGTTTAACAGTTACCAGGGAGGATGTTCTTAAACAAATAGTAAAACTCAAACCAAACAAATCCCCAGGGCCGGATGAAGTGTTTGCCAGGGTGATTAAAGAATGCAAAGAGGAGCTTTGTGACCCACTGTCAACCATATTTGATAAATCAATAGAGTCAGGCAGAGTGCCAGAGTTTTGGAAAGTTGCTAATGTGATACCAGTTTTTAAGAAAGGAGATAGATCACTTGCGTCTAGCTATCGACCAATTAGCCTAACGTCTATTGTGGGAAAGTTACTCGAATCTATAATAGCAAATAAAATTCGTCTTCATCTTGAAAAACATAAATTAATAATTGAGTCGCAACATGGTTTTATAAATGGCCGTTCATGTTTAACAAATTTGTTATCTTTTTATTCTAGCATTGTTGAGGCAGTTGATAGTGGTAAGGATTGCGATGTTGTGTACCTTGACTTTAGCAAAGCTTTTGATACAGTGCCACATGAAAGACTGATTAAAAAGATAGAGTCTCATGGTATTGGGGGTGCTATATTAAGCTGGAATAGGGCATTGCTATACCAAAGGAAGCAGAGTTAGTATAAATGGAGTCAAGTCAGAGTGTGAAAATGTTGTAAGTGGAGTGCCTCAGGGCTCTGTCCTGGGAACTCTGTTGTTTATAATATATATAAATGATTTAGATTCAGGTTTGAGTAGTGTGAGATTTTTCTCTACGCCTACCTCCCTTAGGAGGTGGACTACAAGTTTAAAGTCTGCTCACGGCAGTTAAGCATGAGTCCAGTAGAAAAAGGAAAAGCGGGAGCAAACCGCCAGGCCTCCACCACCAAGGGTGAAAACCTGTCCACAATAGGCCGCTGGCTCCTCCTAGTTAAACAGGACGTTAAAACTAATAAAGGGTAACCGACGGGTTCTCACAATCAAATATTTATATTTGATGTGGCGCTATGAATTGGAATTCGAATTCCCAAGAACAGCCGCCTTATCAAGATCACATCAACATTTAATAATATGCAGAAATATGGTGGAATAATATGGTTGAAGGGTTGACATCAAAGACTGTTTTCTATAACATAACAATTTATTAATAACAAGAGACTAACTATTACATTACCGAGTTTACATTACGTTAATGTCAATCCAGTGGCACGATAACAACCAGCTACATAGCAACCCTTACTGTGAGGCTGCATACTGAACTAACCTGAACACAGGTGTGCCCACTGATGACGCAATATTGCAAAACAAAGAAAAATATCACAGACTAAGTTACACCACAGCGAATGGTTACGTTATTGTACATCAAGTGGCATTTACAACACAGCCATTCAACAGCCCCTCGAGAAGTGACAGCAGGCTCCATCTTGCTGACACTTCGGGCTGACAACATGAACTAACTGAACAAATGAAGGATCCACTGAAACAAAGACACAAGCAGGCAATCAATAGTGTCTCGGTTTCCCTGACAGCTACTATAATCACAAACTTAGGGGTCCTCCCGCCCCCCCGGAGAGACCCACATAACTAGGCGGGAGTCCAACAGTGACTCCCCCCCTATCACAACCCCATGTGAACACTCTTTGCAACTCCCACTAAGAAGTTGCCCTGTTGTAAGTAACAAAGATAGGAAAGGCGGGATTCTGGGACACAGCTCCACAGATCCCTAGATGACTCTACTCTCGTCACCAGACGACAATCAAAAGAAATTGCCTTAAGTGATTAATTACGTTAATTGACTGATCGCAGCAGTCAGCAACAAAGTACTACGGTAATCACAAACAATGTTCTAATACTCCGTGTAAACAACAACATCAACACCTGGTGAATTCACTAAGTGGCGATTACTAATTATCTTTAATTATCTACGAGTGCTTAATCACTCTGTCCGCAGACAGAGCTGATCAGTCCAACGAATTACGGAAGCTTAATTACAGCGCAATTGACTCCGATCATAACAGACCGTCAACCCCTTACGTTAATCACTCAATTAATGACAGCTCGTTAAATCGTTAACACTACGTTAGTCTTCACTTGACAATTCCTCCACTGTGACTGTTGCCTTTACACGTCACTACGTTAATCATTAACACTTGTCTCTCTCTTGTTAACAATAACTCAACATATTACACCACACTTGACTCCTTGCAAGTATTCAGTGAGTAATTCTCAATTAAGGTCAAACGGACCACTAATTACATCCCCATTGAGTTACGTTAACTAAGCCTACCCTAACTTGGTAGCTTCTCCACAGTCTGTGTCAAAAAATTACGAGTGAGTGGTAATTACCCTAATTAAGGCACTAATTACTGAGCCATTAATTAACTGTCACCAGGACCGATAATTAATCATCCAGAAATACGTCTCACTCCGCACTGCCTAAGCAGGTCTCGTCAAACACTGTGAATTCACGGGAAAGGAGTTAATTACCCTAATTAACAAGATGTGCCAATAATCCACTGTCCTCAGACAGGATATGATTAATACAACGATTTATGCTAGGTCCATGACCTCGCTTTACCGAGTCACCGGAGCTCTCCAATGTTAATTACTCCACTAATTAACATGAGCCACTAATTGCTATACCCCTGAAAGGTAATTAGTCTCGAGCATATTACGTTAACACAAGTACTGACAGACTCTGACAGATCCTCTCCCACTACGTGAATTCATGATGAGAAGGCTAATTACATAATTAGCTAGAGTGGTCAATTAATTGTCACATAGACAATTAATTGCTCCCGAGACGTATCTCATTCTCGTTCAACACTGTTCTTTCCTAACAGCCCCCACTCACTCCACAATACTAAGTGTGCACCCCTTATCCAGTTAATTACCCCTTAATTAACTCACTGAATCCTTAAGTCCTCAACATAACTTAAAGAAACAAAGTGACCCCAGCGTTACATAGGTCACACTACAATGGTATGCAACATCATAACAGCACTGCCCACATATGGTTGCGGCTACTGCAACTCGCTAATTACTGTGCCCACACAATAATGACGCACGGTTGTGCAACACACACAAGTATACTAATATTACTGCCCCCCTTATCTTCTTGCACCCGATTGCAAAGGACTACTGTGAACACACACATACCTCAGCCAGGCAATTAACCCGTCAATTGCCTGCTCTCATTAAGTACTGTGAATTCCCCTGAATAATCCTAGAGGTCCCTTAAACCCTCAACACAGTTCCTGGGGCAATAATATCATATAAACTGATAACAACACTGCACAAACCTGCAACATAATGATGCCGTCAGCATACCCCACATGCTAATGACATCATTAGGCAATCAGTCAGCAATCACCTCTACTGACTTACCACACAACACAGTACTTAAACATGCAAATGAACACATAGAAATGGCATTCACATAATCAATGAAAATTATATCACCAAGTAGTGTGCAACTACCTACACAGACTTCAGGGGTCCCCACTGACATCCCTGCCTACCTCTAATGATTATAATTTTACGGTACTCTATGGCATTAATCCCGCCTGAACGATTATATAGAATCGACAGGCTGGATCACTTATATGGTAAATCTCTACACTGACTGGTTACATACTCTAGTCAGTCTTCACACTTATATAAATATATATATATATATATATATATATATATATATATATATATATAAATATGTCGTACCTAGTAGCCAGAACTCACTTCTCAGCCTACTATGCAAGGCCCGATTTGCCTAATAAGCCAAGTTTTCCTGAATTAATATAATTTCTCTAATTTTGTTCTAATGGAGTGATAAAGCTACCCATTTCATTATGTAAGAGGTCAATTTTTTTTATTGGAGTTAAAATTAACGTAGATATATGACCAAACCTAACCAACCCTACCTAACCTAACCTAACCTATCTTTATAGGTTATGTTAGGTTAGGTAGCCGAAAAAGTTAGGTTAGATTAGGTTAGGTAGGTTAGGTAGTAGAAAAAACATTATTTCATGAAAACTTGGCTTATTAGGCAAATCGGGCCTTGCATAGTAGGCTGAGAAGTGCGTTCTGGCTACTAGGTACGACATATATATATATATATATATATATATATATATATATATATATATATATATATATATATATATATATATATATATTAGTATATTTTGGTAGCAGTCTTTCCTGTATACATATATTATTAAATATGACCGAAAAAGTAAGATTAATAATTCTAACACGAATTTTCTCAATCTTTCGTACATTACGCTTCACTGTTGGAGGTAAATCAAAAATCACTTCTCCAAAATTCATTTTTATTTCTAGTCTGATGCGACACGGGCGCGTTTCGTAAAACTTATTACATTTTCAAAGACTTCACAAATACACAACTGATTAGAACTTACGTATCTCTGAGTTTATATCTACATTTGAGTGAGGTGGGAAGGGTGATGTGGCATTAGAACAAGATTGGATATTAATAGGGTATTAAAAGTATCAACACAAGACAGAACAGAAACAATGGGTATTGAATAGAAGTGTTTGTAGAAAGCCTATTGGTCCATATTTCTTGATGCTTCTATATTGGAGTGGAGTCTTGAGGTGGGTAGAATATAGTTGTGCAATAATTGGCTGTTGATTGCTGGTGTTGACTTCTTGATGTGTAGTGCCTCGCAAACGTCAAGCCGCCTGCTATCGCTGTATCTATCGATGATTTCTGTGTTGTTTACTAGGATTTCTCTGGCGATGGTTTGGTTATGGGAAGAGATTATATGTTCCTTAATGGAGCCCTGTTGCTTATGCATCGTTAAACGCCTAGAAAGAGATGTTGTTGTCTTGCCTATATACTGGGTTTTTTGGAGCTTACAGTCCCCAAGTGGGCATTTGAAGGCATAGACGACGTTAGTCTCTTTTAAAGCGTTCTGTTTTGTGTCTGGAGAGTTTCTCATGAGTAGGCTGGCCGTTTTTCTGGTTTTATAGTAAATCGTCAGTTGTATCCTCTGATTTTTGTCTGTAGGGATAACGTTTCTATTAACAATATCTTTCAGGACCCTTTCCTCCGTTTTATGAGCTGTGGAAAAGAAGCTTTTTATGAGCTGTGGAATTTTACAGGAACTTCTTTTCCACAGCTCATAAAACGGAGGAAAGGGTCCTGAAAGATATTGTTAATAGAAACGTTATCCCTACAGACAAAAATCAGAGGATACAACTGACAATTTACTATAAAACCAGAAAAACGGCCAGCCTACTCATGAGAAACTCTCCAGACACAAAACAGAACGCTTTAAAAGAGACTAACGTCGTCTATGCCTTCAAATGCCCACTTGGGGACTGTAAGCTCCAAAAAACCCAGTATATAGGCAAGACAACAACATCTCTTTCTAGGCGTTTAACGATGCATAAGCAACAGGGCTCCATTAAGGAACATATAATCTCTTCCCATAACCAAACCATCGCCAGAGAAATCCTAGTAAACAACACAGAAATCATCGATAGATACAGCGATAGCAGGCGGCTTGACGTTTGCGAGGCACTACACATCAAGAAGTCAACACCAGCAATCAACAGCCAATTATTGCACAACTATATTCTACCCACCTCAAGACTCCACTCCAATATAGAAGCATCAAGAAATATGGACCAATAGGCTTTCTACAAACACTTCTATTCAATACCCATTGTTTCTGTTCTGTCTTGTGTTGATACTTTTAATACCCTATTAATATCCCATCTTGTTCTAATGCCACATCACCCTTCCCACCTCACTCAAATGTAGATATAAACTCAGAGATACGTAAGTTCTAATCAGTTGTGTATTTGTGAAGTCTTTGAAAATGTAATAAGTTTTACGAAACGCGCCCGTGTCGCGTCAGACTAGAAATAAAAATGAATTTTGGAGAAGTGATTTTTGATTTACCTCCAACAGTGAAGCATAATGTACGAAAGATTGAGAAAATTCGTGTTAGAATTATATATATATATATATATATATATATATATATATATATATATATATATATATATATATATATATATATATATATATATATATAACTACTTGTTTGGTACCGTGTACAACAGCCATCTCCAGGTACATCCCAACCAGTCACCTGGACGACAGTACAGACAGCTGTCTCTCAGCTGCTTCCTCACTGTAACAACTTTTATTGTACTCACGGCTCCTTAAATCCTCAACAATCCTTTCCCTGGTCACTACCTCTCTGGCTGTAAACACCTAGCTCGCTCCTCGTGCGAGGTGTGGCCCTAGAATGTCCAGGGAAAGTGGCCAAGGCATGTGGCCAAGGTCTGTGGCCACAGTGCCTCTCTCGAGCTGAGAGAGGGGGGTTGGGTGGCCTGGGGTGGCCGGCGTGCAGGTGGCCACGGGTAGCGCATGACGTCATAAC
Source organism: Procambarus clarkii (assembly GCF_040958095.1). Lineage (NCBI taxonomy): Eukaryota > Metazoa > Arthropoda > Malacostraca > Decapoda > Cambaridae > Procambarus > Procambarus clarkii. The sequence goes on from NW_027189133.1 coordinate 3,861,310, forward strand.
ACCCCACAAGCCGGGCTGGCGGGCGGGGTGGTGTTTGGCCAGGGTGGGTGGCCTGGGTGGGTGGCCTCCACCCGCGGGCGGGCGCGCACATGGGTGCCGCCCACAGGAGTACCCACACGGCTGGGGAATCACAACCTCATCAGACTAGAGCCTGCCTGGCTCAACACTGTTATGACAATGGCCGGCGGCGTCCCCATACTGACACAGCCTGGCGGAATGCAAAGTCCCACATGGGCCTGTAATATCACATACACGTACACTGCCCAACATCAATTGTCCATTGCCACTAGACAGGATACTCGATCCACCTGTTACACCATGAGGCTCTGCCAGCCTGCCTCATGCGTTCACACAGTCAACTGTCTCTTAGCTTTTTACTGTTTCTTCCGTAAATCCCTGGCCGCAATTCACTTAATTGGGCCTTGACACAACCCCTGATGGCAGGAGTGCCACCAATCAAGTAATTTGGACGACAGATGCGATTAACAGGGGGTGGAGGTGGCTGGCGTGCCACCCCCACCAAAAACTCCTTCCTTCCCTGGCCGCCCAATTCAAACTGAAGATTTGGCGGGCTAAGGGAACTCAAAATGCCCATCTCTCCCCCCCTACCTATGTTGACCAATCAGCACTAAGCCGGCACTGTTCCCTCATGCCGCTCCCAATCACAGCTGTTCGTGCCAAAACTCAGCTAGGAGCAGAGATGCCTAAACCAATCACAGATGGCCTCGCCCTGCGGCGTCCCGTGACGTCACAAGGAGGGGGAGGCCTAGGACTGGCGCGATGTCTCACATGGTGGGGGGGGGGGGGCAACGTTCACTCCACTCTCTCTCCCCTCCCCCTGTAAAACCGTTGGGGGAGTCAAGTACCTCCCTACACCACTTCACTCTCAATTCCCATCCTATTTCACAGAAACAGGAAAATCTCTGTAATTCTCTCTACAGAGCAATCACAGACTTCTAACTACTCACACATGATAGTTCGTTACATAAGCTTTCATTCAACACCCAACAAGCATATGTTATTTTGAAAGCTTCAGTTTCTAGAGTGCCTAGCCTAATCTAAAAACTAGGAAAAACTAGCTGAGGATCTAGATCCCTCACACAACCTCCCACTAAAGAATATATTTTCCTGCAAGGAAAATACATTCAAAACACCAGCTAGTTTTTCTGCACACACCTGCCCAACAGGTGTACTAGCTAAACAAGTGTGGAGTGTGAAACTCTGTTTCCTATACATCCCTGGCCTGAGAGTCTCTGTGCACTACCACCGGATCACCTTGGTGGTGCTGCCCAACCTTGGAGTGGCACATGTTCGGCTCCAGCTCTAGTCCTGGCCGGTTCAACACCTTGCAACCATTTCCATCACTGAACCTCCCACTTCCATCCTCGGTCTGTGTCATACTGGACACATGAGCAACACATTGGTGTGGCCTTACCGGTGAAGCACTTCTACACTCCCCTCAGCCTACAAAAGAATTACTGTCAGTCCTCCACCTGACCTAGCAACAAGTTGACAGGATCACTCTCACTGTCCAACTGCCCAACACCAGCCGGTTTTGCTCTACCGACTGAACTATCTGGGAGAAAACCCTATTCTACAAGTACCTATGCTCCCCTACTGAGCCTGGGGTCCCTCCCTTGCTTCTCCTAGGTCTCGCTACTCTAACAAGGACTCAAGCGAAACTTTTGACATCTGTCAAACTCTCTTGTCTAGTTCTCCCCTGCACCTAACTTGGAATGTGATCAGCATTCCCTCTGCAGATCTACTATAACCCTTTACCAAGGCAATCCTTAAAGAACAAAATCATTATGCTGCTGGGGATCTGAACCATGGAAAATCACCAGCCCAAAATGACCTTTGCCATCTTGCATTGGTAGCCTTTCTTCAAAAGGCGATCGATGTTTGCATCCATCGAATCGTCTTTCTCAGAACTGCCAAGCTAGGCATCTTTACCTTCATACCTTGTCACCGGGTTACGTGCCCTAGGGTGGGTTTGGCTTCCCTTCCCTGTGTGAGATTGCCTCCTTGCAATCTGCACTTGAGCCAGCACTGACTTGCTGCGCTCTCACCATCAGGCTCGAACTCGGCCTTGCTGTCACCTCTGCAAACGGGAGCCTCTGCTCAACCTCTCTAGTGACTACCATGAATTCTTCCTGGGGTTGTACAGTCCCCACTCTGGCAAGAAATTCCATCAACTGTCTAACTACAGATGAATTACTCCCCTTCTCTAAAGAAGTCTACTCGGATCCTACTCTGGTGGCGCGACCTCCCACTAAGATCCTACCGTGTAATAACAACTACACTCCTATGACACTCTTGACAACTACAGTGTCGTCCAATAACACCTCTCACTCTTGAGGTCACTTCTAGAAGCTTCTTCTACCCTCAGGTAGGTGGTGTCTTGCACCTCAGGCAGATCCTAAGTGCACTCTTGCAACCACTGTTGCACACTGGCTTGGTGTCCACGACACCTGCTGCTGAGCTAACACCCCTCACCAAATGAGTGTGTCAATGTCCCCTAGCTAGCAGCCACAAAAAGCCAGACAGATTTCCCCATATCTACCATGAAATACCTCTTTCATACTGTGTGTGTGTGGTGTGTGTACCTACGTGTGACAACCGTGCACAAAACATACCTCCAACAATACTGTTCCACAATATTCTGCAACAATATCTTATGTTACTTTAAAAATCAATAAGACTACACTTCATGGGCTCGAACCCAAGTTGCATAGCCCCACGTTGGGCGCCAGCTGTGAGATTTTTCTCTACGCCTACCTCCCTTAGGAGGTGGACTACAAGTTTAAAGTCTGCTCTAGGCAGTTAAGCATGAGTCCAGTAGAAAAAGGAAAAGCGGGAGCAAACCGCCAGGCCTCCACCACCAAGGGTGAAAACCTGTCCACAATAGGCCGCTGGCTCCTCCTAGTTAAACAGGACGTTAAAACTAATAAAGGGTAACCGACGGGTTCTCACAATCAAATATTTATATTTGATGTGGCGCTATGAAATGGAACTCGAATTCCCAAGAACAGCCGCCTTATCAAGATCACATCAACATTTAATAATTTGCAGAAATATGGTGGAATAATATGGTTGAAGGGTTGACATCAAAGACTGTTTTCTATAACATAACAATTTATTAATAACAAGAGACTAACTACTACATTACCGAGTTTACATTACGTTAATGTCAATCCAGTGGCACGATAACAACCAGCTACATAGCAACCCTTACTGTGAGGCTGCATACTGAACTAACCTGAACACAGGTGTGCCCACTGATGACGCAATATTGCAAAACAAAGAAAAATATCACAGACTAAGTTACACCACAGCGAATGGTTACGTTATTGTACATCAAGTGGCATTTGTAACACAGCCATTCAACAGCCCCTCGAGAAGTGACAGCAGGCTCCATCTTGCTGACACTTCGGGCTGACAACATGAACTAACTGAACAAATGAAGGATCCACTGAAACAAAGACACAAGCAGGCAATCAATAGTGTCTCGGTTTCCCTGACAGCTACTATAATCACAAACTTAGGGGTCCTCCCGCCCCCCCCGGAGAGACCCACGTAACTAGGCGGGAGTCCAACAGTGACTCCCCCTATCACAACCCCATGTGAACACTCTTTGCAACTCCCACTAAGAAGTTGCCCTGTTGTAAGTAACAAAGATAGGCAAGGCGGGATTCTGGGACACAGCTCCACAGATCCCTAGATGACTCTACTCTCGTCACCAGACGACAATCAAAAGAAATTGCCTTAAGTGATTAATTACGTTAATTGACTGATCACAGCAGTCAGCAACAAAGTACTACGGTAATCACAAACAATGTTCAAATACTCCGTGTAAACAACAACATCAACACCTGGTGAATTCACTAAGTGGCGATTACTAATTATCTTTAATTAGCTACGAGTGCTTAATCACTCTGTCCGCAGACAGAGCTGATCAGTCCAACGAATTACGGAAGCTTAATTACAGCGCAATTGACTCCGATCATAACAGACCGTCAACCCCTTACGTTAATCACTCAATTAACGACAGCTCGTTAAATCGTTAACACTACGTTAGTCTTCACTTGACAATTCCTCCACTGTGACTGTTGCCTTTACACGTCACTACGTTAATCATTAACACTTGTCTCTCTCTTGTTAACAATAACTCAACATATTACAACACACTTGACTCCTTGCAAGTATTCAGTGAGTAATTCTCAATTAAGGTCAAACGAACCACTAATTACATCCCCATTGAGTTACGTTAACTAAGCCTACCCTAACTTGGTAGCTTCTCCACAGTCTGTGTCAAAAAATTACGAGTGAGTGGTAATTACCCTAATTAAGGCACTAATTACTGAGCCATTAATTAACTGTCACCAGGACCGATAATTAATCATCCAGAAATACGTCTCACTCCGCACTGCCTAAGCAGGTCTCGTCAAACACTGTGAATTCACGGGAAAGGAGTTAATTACCCTAATTAACAAGATGTGCCAATAATCCACTGTCCTCAGACAGGATATGATTAATACAACGATTTATGCTAGCTCTATGACCTCACTTTATCGAGTCACCGGAGCTCGCCAATGTTAATTACTCCACTAATTAACATGAGCCACTAATTGCTATACCCCTGAAAGGTAATTAGTCTCGAGCATATTACGTTAACACAAGTACTGACAGACTCTGACAGATCCTCTCCCACTACGTGAATTCATGATGAGAAGGCTAATTACATAATTAGCTAGAGTGGTCAATTAATTGTCCCATGGACAATTAATTGCTCCCGAGACGTATCTCATTCTCGTTCAACACTGTTCTTTCCTATCAGCCCCCACTCACTCCACAATACTAAGTGTGCACCCCTTATCCAGTTAATTACCCCTTAATTAACTCACTGAATCCTTAAGTCCTCAACATAACTTAAAGAAACAAAGTGACCCCAGCGTTACATAGGTCACACTACAATGGCATGCAACATCATAACAGCACTGCCCACATATGGTTGCGGCTACTGCAACTCGCTAATTACTGTGCCCACACAATAATGACGCACGGTTGTGCAACACACACAAGTATACTAATATTACTGCCCCCCTTATCTTCTTGCACCCGATTGCAAAGGACTACTGTGAACACACACATATCTCAGCCAGGCAATTAACCCATCAATTGCCTGCTCTCATTAAGTACTGTGAATTTCCCTGTATAATCCTAGAGGTCCCTTAAACCCTCAACACAGTTCCTGGGGCAATAATATCGTATAAACTGATAACAACACTGCACAAATCTGCAACATAATGATGCCGTCAGCATACCCCACATGCTAATGACATCATTAGGCAATCAGTCAGCAATCACCCCTACTGACTTACCACACAACACAGTACATATACATGCAAATGAACACATAGAAATGGCATTCACATAATCAATGAAAATTATATCACCAAGTAGTGTGCAACTACCTACACAGACTTCAGGGGTCCCCACTGACATCCCTGCCTACCTCTAATGATTATAATTTTACGGTACTCTATGGCATTAATCCCGCCTGAACGATTATATAGAATCGACAGGCTGGATCACTTATATGGTAAATCTCTACACTGACTGGTTACATACTCTAGTCAGTCTACACACTTATATAAATATATATATATATATATATATATATATATATATATATATATATATATATATATATATATATATATATATATATAACTACTTGTGTGGTACCGTGTACAACATCCATCTCCAGGTACATCCCAACCAGTCACCTGGACGACAGTACAGACAGCTGTCTCTCAGCTGCTTCCTCACTGTAACAACTTTTATTGTACTCACGGCTCCTTAAATCCTTAACAATCCTTTCCCTGGTCACTACCTCTCTGGCTGTAAACACCTAGCTCACTCCTCGTGCGAGGTGTGGCCCTAGAATGTCCAGGGAAAGTGGCCAAGGCATGTGGCCACAGCGCCCCTCCCGAGCTGAGAGAGGGGGGTTGAGTGGCCAGGGGTGGCCGGCGTGCGGGTGGCCACGGGTAGCGCATGACGTCATAACACCCCACCGGCCGGGCTGGGTGGTGTTTGGCCGGGGTGGGTGGCCTCCACCCGCGGGCGGGCGCGCACATGGGTGCCGCCCACAGGAGTACCCACACGGCTGGGGAATTACATCCTCATCAGACTAGAGCCTGCCTGGCTCAACACTGTGGTGACAATGGCCGGCGGCGTCCCCATACTGACGCAGCCTGGCGGAATGCAAAGTCCCACATTGGCCTGTAATATCACATACACGTACACTACCCAACATCAATTGTCCATTGCCACTAGACAGGATACTCGATCCACCTGTTACACCATGAGGCTCTGCCAGCCTGCCTCATGCGTTCACACAGTCAACTGTCTCTTAGCTTTTTACTGTTTCTTCCGTAAATCCCTGGCCCCAATTCACTTAATTGGGCCTTGACACAACCCCTGATGGCAGGAGTGCCACCAATCAAGTAATTTGGACGACAGAAGCGATTAACAGGGGGTGGAGGTGGCTGGCGTGCCACCCCCACCAAAAACTCCTTCCTTCCCTGGCCGCCCAATTCAAACTGAAGATTTGGCGGGCTAAGGGAACTCAAAATGCCCATCTCTCCCCCCCCTACCTATGTTGACCAATCAGCACTAAGCCTGTTGGAAATTTCCAACACTGAATACAATACTGTTGTATTCTCATTAATTATTACTTATTCTACTAATCATTGTAGTAAGTAAAATTAACACAACGTAGAATTTACATGTACTAATAATTACATCTGTACAATAGGCTAGAATTCTTACGTCACCCGACGCCAGTATTGCGTCAGATTTCATTGTAATAAACACATTTAAATCCAATGTGCCTGAGAATTGAATTCGATTCTCTATAACAAACGGTGTTCTGTGTGATAATTAATTACAGATAAAATGACCTCCAACTGAAGCCAAATAGAGAGTTTATAGTTATAGCAGATATCTAGTAATAAAAATTAACATCACGCGTGAATGCCATGGAGAGACATTAATTCTTCTCCATTATACGTTTACTATCAAAGCACTGGCAAATGATAATATTTAACTCTTCCAAATAATAAACCCGTCCTAACCCGAGCATTTCAAGCACAACCTCGAGAAATGATGATATCCATAATATTAATTTGGTTAATAAACGCGGGATGCGGGGCGGTGCGGGAGAGGACGCCAGTGCACGTGCTGAATCGCTCCCGAGCGGACCTGTTCACGTGTTGCTCACGAGGAGACGCCATTACCCAGTCATCGGGGTAAACGCTATCCATACTACAGAAGAAAGTCGCCACTGTGAGGCGTGAAGAGCCTTGCAGACAATACCTTCACCTGGTGTCAGTGTCATTCACGGAACCTGATAAATTTGGTTCTTTGTGACTCCACGTGACCGGCCAGTGAAGCGCGTCATTATCCAGGATAGGCCAAGCCAGAGCCTGGGACGCGAATTTCGGCAAGTCTAAACTTACACAGTGCCCATATTAGCTAAGTATCTTATCCTTATTTGATGCATCTGATAGGGTGTAGACTTATAGCTGGGTAACTTGTCGTGACTACGTATAACAACAGTAAATCACAGGTCATTATCATTCATTTACCATTAATATTACTTTATTGAGCATAGAAACCCAGTAGTTTAATTTGTTGCTACTGTAAACATTTATTTTGCAGCATGTGAGAAGAATTCTCCGAGCTGTCCTTTACCATGTTAATCAACTCCTAGTGTTCCATGCCGAGTCCAGGAGAGTCAGAGGAAGCTTCGTGACTAACTTCTAAGGAATCGTCATTAAGCTAAGATTCCTTTGTGTTCCTCTCATTTATTATCTGTACTCTTTTACATGCAGAACTCTGTTTATTGGATTAACATGTGTATATTATGATTATTATTATTATGTTCATAATCTATGTTCCCATTAATGATAACGATAATGATTTCATAAGTATTCATAGGATTAGATTATTATACATTGTTATGATCTCAGCCTACAGGAGAAACGAGTCTCCCTCCTTGAGAGTTATTCATCAAGCCTGACCTGATTAGAAGGTCTAGCATATATTAAGGTGATAACCCATATATAAAATAGTTGCTTGGATATGTATAACAGTTTGAGATTATGGGCAATGAAGAAGAAAACAGATAAATGACTGGCTCGGAGATGTGGACATTTTGCTGGAGGCGTGAGGCTCGCTTCTGAAGGGGCTTTGACCTCACTTGAGTGCCAGATTGTACAGCACTTCTCTCCTCCTCTTCCTCCACAACACTACCCACCTCTTCTTCCTCCACAACACAACCCTCCTCTTCCTCCTCCACAGCACTACCCTCCTCTTCCTTCTCCACAACACTACCCACCTCTTCTTCCTCCACAACACTTCCCTCCTCTTCCTCCTCCACAGCACTACCCTCCTCTTCCTCCTCCACAACACTACCCTCCTCTTCCTCCTCCACAACACTACCCTCCTCTTCCTTCTCCACAACACTACCCTCCTCTTCCTCCTCCACAACACTACCCACCTCTTCCTCCTCCACAACACTACCCCTCCTCTTCCTCCTCCACAAAACTACCCTCCTCTTCCTCCTGCACAACACTACCCTCCTCTTCCTCCTCCACAGCACTACCCCTCCTCTTCCTCCTCCACAGCACAACCCTCCTCCTCCTCCTCGCCAACACTACCCTCCTCTTCCTCCTCCACAAAACGACCAACCTCTTCCTCCTCCACAAAATTAACCACCTCTTCCTCCTCCACAACACCACCCTCCTCTTCCTCCTCCACAGCACTACCCTCCTCCTCCTCCTCCTCGCCAACACTACCCTCCTCTTCCTCCTCCACAACACTAGCCCTCCTCCTCCTCCTCCACAACACTACCCTCCTCCTCTTCCTCCACAACACTACCCTACTGTTCCTCCTCCACAACACTACCCTACTCTTCCTCCTCTATAACACTACCCTTCGCTTCCTTCTTTATAACACTACTCTCCTCTTCCTCCTCTACAACACTACTCTCCTCTTCCTTCTCTTCATTACTACCCTCCACTTCCTCCTCCACAGCACTACCCTCCTCTTCCTTCTCCACAACACTACCCTCCTCTTCCTCCTCCACAGCACTACCCTCCTCTTCCTCCTCCACAGCACTACCCTCCTCTTCCTCCTCCACAACACTACCCTCCTCTTCCTCCTCCACAGCACTACCCACCTCTTCCTCCTCCACAACACTACCCACCTCTTCCTCCTTTACAACACTACCCTCCTCTTCCTCCTCCACAACACTACCCTCCTCGTCCTCCTCCTCAGCACTACCCTCCTCTTCCTCCTCCACAGCACTACCCTCCTCTTCCACCTCCACAACACTACCCACCTCTTCCTCCTTTACAACACTACCCTCCTCTTCCTCCTCCACAACACTACCCTCCTCTTCCTCCTCCTCAGCACTACCCTCCTCTTCCTCCTCCACAGCACTACCCTCCTCTTCCTCCTCCACAACACTACCCACCTCTTCCTCCTTTACAACACTACCCTCCTCTTCCTCCTCCACAACACTACCCTCCTCGTCCTCCTCTACAACACTACTCTCCTCTTCCTTCTCTTCATTACTACCCTCCTCTTCCTCCTCAACAGCTCTACCCACCTCTTCTTCCTCCACAAAACTACCCACCTCTTCCTCCACAACACTACCCCTCCTCTTCCTCCTCCACAAAACTACCCACCTCTTCCTCCTCTACAACACTACCCTTCTCCTCCTCTTCCTCCACAACACTACCCACCTCTTCTTCCTCCACAAAACTACCCACCTCTTCCTCCACAACACTACCCCTCCTCTTCCTCCTCCACAAAACTACCCACCTCTTCCTCCTCCACAACACTACCCTCCTCTTCCTCCTCCACAACACTACCCTCCTCTTCCTCCTCCACAACACTACGCCTCCTCTTCCTCCTCCACAGCACTTCTCTCCTCCTCTTCCTCCACAACACTACACTCCTCTTCCTCCTCCACAAAACTACCCACCTCTTCCTCCTCCACAACACTACCCTCCTCGTCCTCCTCCTCAGCACTACCCTCCTCTTCCTCCTCCACAGCACTACCCTCCTCTTCCACCTCCACAACACTACCCACCTCTTCCTCCTTTACAACACTACCCTCCTCTTCCTCCTCCACAACACTACCCTCCTCTTCCTCCTCCTCAGCACTACCCTCCTCTTCCTCCTCCACAGCACTACCCTCCTCTTCCTCCTCCACAACACTACCCACCTCTTCCTCCTTTACAACACTACCCTCCTCTTCCTCCTCCACAACACTACCCTCCTCGTCCTCCTCTACAACACTACTCTCCTCTTCCTTCTCTTCATTACTACCCTCCTCTTCCTCCTCAACAGCTCTACCCACCTCTTCTTCCTCCACAAAACTACCCACCTCTTCCTCCACAACACTACCCCTCCTCTTCCTCCTCCACAAAACTACCCACCTCTTCCTCCTCTACAACACTACCCTTCTCCTCCTCTTCCTCCACAACACTACCCACCTCTTCTTCCTCCACAAAACTACCCACCTCTTCCTCCACAACACTACCCCTCCTCTTCCTCCTCCACAAAACTACCCACCTCTTCCTCCTCCACAACACTACCCTCCTCTTCCTCCTCCACAAAACTACCCACCTCTTCCTCCTCCACAACACTACCCTCCTCTTCCTCCTCCACAGCACTACCCTCCTCCTCCTCCTCCACAACACTACCCTCCTCTTCCTCCTCAACAACACGACCTTCCTCTTCCTTCTCCGCAACACTTCCCTCCTCCTCTTCCTCCACAACACTACCCTCCTCTTCCTCCTCCACAGCACTACCCTCCTCTTCCTCCTCCACAACACTACCCTCCTCTTCCTCCTCCACAACACTACCCTCCTCTTCCTTCTCCACAACACTACCCTCCTCCACAACACTACCCTCCTCTTCCTCCTCCACAACACTACCCTCCTTTTCCTACTCAACAACACAACCCCTCCTCTTCCTCCTCCACAACACGACCCCTCCTCTTCCTCCTCCACAAAACTACCCACCTCTTCCTCGTCCACAATACTACCTTCCTCTTCCTCCTCCACAGCACTACCCTCCTCCTCCTCCTCGCCAACACTACCCTCCTCTTCCTCCTCCACAACTCTAGCCCTCCTCCTCCTCCTCCACAACACTACCCTCTTCCTCTTACTCCACAACACTACCCTACTCTTCCTCCTCTACAACACAACCCTCCGCTTCCTCCTTTACAACACTACTCTCCTCTTCCTCCTCTACAACACTACTCTTCTCTTCCTCCTCCACAACACTACCCCTCCTCTTCCTCCTCCACAAAACTACCCTCCTCTTCCTCCTCCACAACACTACCCTCCTCTTCCTCCACCACAACACAACCCCTCCTCTTCCTCCTCCACAACACAACCCCTCCTCTTCCTCCTCCACAACACAACCCCTCCTCTTCCTCGTCCACAATACTACCCTACTCTTCCTCCTCCACAGCACTACCCTCCTCCTCCTCCTCGCCAACACTACCCTCCTCTTCTTCCTCGAAAGCACTACCCTCCTCTTCCTCCTCCACAACACTACCCTCCTCTTCCTCCTCCACAACACTACCCTCCTCTTCCTCCTCCACAGCACTACTCTCCTCTTCCTCCTCCACAAAACTACCCTCCTCTTCCTCCTCCACAACACTACCCTCCTCTTCGTCTTCCACAACAATATATATATAATATATATATATATATATATATATATATATATATATATATATATATATATATATATATATATATATATATATATATATATATATATATATATATATATATATATATATATATATATATATTGTTACGGTGCCCTCTCCTATTTCTTTCGTTTGCCGGCTTAAAGAGTCATATCAGCTATCCCTACTGATTCTCTGAGGTTCAGGGAGTCTAATGATATATGTGGCGACCAGACCGGCTGCCAGTTAAGGGAAGGAAGTTATATTATAAGTTGTAAATAAAGGAAAATTGGCGCCCTGTTATAAAATGAAACAGTATCCCCTACGGCAGATATGACCTTTTGGAAGGGACATTGCCGATCGCGGATTGGTCGACGTAGGTCGCGGGCGACCAATCAGGGCCCGCCATGACGTCACCGAGTGCCCCGGGCGGCGCCAACGTCAGAGTGGTTCTGACCTTGGAAGCGACAGGACGCGCCTCGGTCTGCTCTCAAGGATTGGAGGCTCTGCAAGCCTTGTTCAGTGGATTGAGCTGGCCATCGCAGCCCATCATAGTTATTGGAGACCCTGCGCTTCTTGGAAGCAAAAGAGGAACCAAGTTCAGTGAGCAGAGAAGTGCCAAACTTGGAAAATAGTCGGCGACGACGCTGGGCGGCGCCGCTGGTTGGACGTTGAGGTCTGGAAGGTGGGCGGGCAGGCCTAGCTGTGACTGGGGTCACATCCACTGAGAATCTTGGAAGGACGACACCGTGCCTAGGACACGGAGCAACGCCCTGTGGGAGAGGCGAGTGTGGGGAAAAATAGTGATTAGTTCAGCGCCCATCGATGAACCAGGATTGGGGCAGCTGAATCTCAGGGATTGGAACGGCGACGACGCGAAGGCTTCACGACACCTGAGGACCTGTGGAACGTCCTGGATCGTCAAGGATCGACCCAGGGAAGCGTGGGAACCTCACACCATCGAGGGACAGGCGTCGTGAGCCAGGAATGTAAGGTAGATCATTTTCCCTCCCATTACCCCTTGTATGAGTAGGCTAGTTAGGCCACAATATTTACTTGTGTATGTGGCAGCATGACTTTATTGCTTTAATAGTAGAATAGGCTGCAAAGCAGCTTGTGTCCAGGACTGTCAGAGAGGACAGTGTGTATGGATGGCAGGACAGTGAAGAAGAGGTGCCGACGTGGTGAAGAGACCCTCCTGTGAGAGTGTGAGACTCCTGTCTTCCTGCCCAGTTGAAGGAGTGTTGGAGGTCGTGGAAGAAGAGGCTGACGATCTCCAGACTCATTATCCATATTCCATATTCATGTATTACTTGTGATTGTGTGTTTGTGTTCATGTAATTTGCATCAGTAAATCCACACATTTTATTACTGTGTTTGAGTGTGCCTCCATTTATGATATTTCTCTATGAGCATACATTTCTGGCTACAAACAATATATAATACACCCACTGAACTGCATTGCTGGGGTGCAGATATAATAACCCAGCTGGCGACCTTGCTAAGAGGAAGATAGAGAAGACAGGCGGGAAAGGAGTTCCTGCAACCTTTTTTTGTCTGGCAGGCAAGACTCAGGGAGGTTATGGTTATAGGTAAGCCTGAGTCTTCCTTCACTCCCCCACGGGTCTAGGCCGGAACTGTTAACAACAGTTTCCCCGTGTTTGACTGAAGGGCTTCCAGGGTGAATCAGTGGCACCCCCTTTTGTGGTGGAAGCAAAGACCTGTGGAGGTGGGCATTGTTGGTCCTGTCTTGTGTGACCAAGGAGACTCCGGTGAATCCCGGGAGTCGGAGGGGCTGAGTATTTGGGCCTTTTGAGCCCCTAGCAGTTAAGTGTTAGCAGAGCCCCGGACCGCCCACCGCCACGTGACAGAGAACTGGCGACCTTGCCAGGATTCGAACCCCAGTAGCCAAGAACTGGGAACCTCGCCAGGAAGCGTGGATCAAGCTACAGTGTGGACCAAATTTCAAGACAAGTGTTGCCAGGGTACTAATACAGTGTGGCCAGTGAATTCGGTGGTACTGTTACTCAACCAGCTAAGGGACTGAAACGGTGAAATTAGTGCCTACTAACTTGTCTGTGCTGTCGTGTATGCTCAATGATATAGAGATGGAGGAAGACAAAGTAAAGAAATTTATTGACACAAGGGACGAGAGAATTTTGGAAGAGTGTACCAAGGCCCAGCTCCAACAAGTGGCAAACCACTTTGGGATCAGGTTGAGGACGACTAAGGTAGCGGAGCGAAGGATAGAGATCATGGCACAGCTCACAGCTCGAGAGGAGGCGACGGGAGAGGAGCCATCTCAAGAGGAGCCGTCCCGAGGAGAGCCGTCGCAAGGTGAACCGTCCCGACTAGGGCCTCCCCAAGCGCCTACCAGTGTGGAGAGAATTCACAGTGAACATGGGAGCAGTGGAAGGTCCAGCTGTAGTAAGAGGAGCCTGCAACTGGAAATAATGAAGATGCAACTGGAAGCCCAGCTGCGACGAGAGGAGAGAGAAGCGCAAATGCAGCGAGAGGAACGTGCGGCTGAGCTGCAGCGAGAGGAACGTGCGGCTGAGCTGCAGCGAGAGGAGCGAGAAGCTCGGCTGCAGCGGGAAGAAGGAGAGAGACAACTGCGACTGGAGGAGATAAGGGCAAAGAAAGAAGTCGAATTGCGTCGCGTTGAACGTGGTCTGCCCTCACTACCTGCACGGCGGGATGACCTCAAGGTAAGGGAACGTGACTTACCTACGTTCGAACCACAAGAAGCTGAGGCGTTCTTCGAACACTTTGAACGGATAGCAACTCTGAAGGAGTGGCCGGAAGATGATTGGGCTGCTCTGGTCCAGGGCAGGTTGACTGGTGAGGCCCGGGAAGCCTATAACATGCTGGACCTAGAGGAGTGTACTAGTTATGACGCGATTAAGAATGCGGTTCTCCACTCATTCCGGCTGACTCCGGAGATGTACCGGAAGCGGTTCAGAGAGTGTACAAGAGCGTCGGGAAAGACTTACGCCGAGACCGCCAGGGATATGGAACGGAAATTCCTATGATGGTTGAAGGCGGAGGAAGCGGAGTCGGTGGATGATATCAAACGACTGATAGTGATGGAGAAGTTTATGTCAGTGCTCCATCCTGAGTTGCGAGTAAGGTTGAGAGAAGCAGGTATTAAGGACCTGAAGGCTGCAGCGGATCGAGCCGACATGCTGGAGGAGGCACTACATATCAGGAGGGAGGGGCCGCCCAGACACTCGCCTTACCCCAGGTCGGGAGGGAACCTTAGGAGTTCAGGAGGAGCGAGGATGGATGGGGACTCTCCCAAAAGTAGTGTACCCAATGAGGTAACCCAGTTCAAGAGCTCAAGGGACGCGGGGAAGAAGCCCCAACCTGTGAGCAGTGGACGTAGCTCGGGAGCGAGTGCTGCTGCCCGGGAACCGACGACAGAGAGTCCTAGGTGGACTCAGGGAACCTCTACCATTGGTGCTACCAGGAGGACTGGTAGAGGATCGCCTAGGAGAGGCGGTCGGTGTTACAACTGTGGGGGACGAGGACACCTTGCAAGGGAGTGCGGTCGCCCCAGGCACGGTGGAAACGTGGCTTTCGCTAGGATGGAAAGCGGAGAAGCCAACGATTATTCAGGTGATATGCTGGTGATGAGGGAGAAGAGGATCCACCCCTTTGTGTGTGAGGGGACGGTGAAGATAAGGGGAGCTGATCCTGTGCCAGCGAGGATGCTGAGGGACACTGGGTCCGACTTCACCCTTGTTAGTGAATCCCTCTTCCCCGAGGACTATAGAAGTTCCAGTACAGGGGAGGCCCTGATAAGGACGTTGGGGGGACAAGTGCGGATGCCCCTCCATAGGGTGACTCTTAATTCAGACTATGGTTGTCAGACTCTCTTGGCAGGGGTCTGTGCTTTGCTGCCGAGGATGGACGCTCAGGTGATCCTAGGAAATGATTCCTGTGGGGGATGTGTTCTCCCGAATTTGATTAAGGGTGAGGAGTGTGTAGAGTCCTATCGACAGAGCAGCAAGACGGGCGCCAGTAGTGGCGAAATGGAAATTGCGAGAGTGGCATTTCCGGTATGCGCAGTGACGTCAGGACGAGACGTCAATGAAGGTGATGTGAGCGGATCCAGTCATGCCGAAGAGAACATGCCGGGGTACCTGGGGCTCGATCATTTGTTCCGAGAGGAGGCCAGAGGACAAGCGACAGGTGAGGAAGCGCCGGATACTAGTGTCCAAGTTACTCTCACCAGTCCTCTAGGAATTGACCGCACCCGTCTAGGTGAGCTGCAAAAGGAAGAGTTTCCTGAGTTGGTACGGGATGCGGAAGGAGGTCTCGCTGGACCCAAGTCACCGACTCATTTCTTCGTGGAGAAGGGAGTGCTAATGAGGCAGTGGAGGCCGGTTAGGGCCAAAGCGGGCGATGATATGCTGAGAGTGAGGCATCAGGTGGTGGTGCCAGCTCAGTACAGATGCGCGGTGCTAAAGCTTGCACACACAGTGGATCCCGCGGGTCACTTGGGAGTAACCAAGACCTTAGGCAGGCTTCGGGAACATTTTTATTGGCCGGGCATGGACGCGGATGTAAGAAGAATTTGCAAGACGTGTTTCCCGTGCCAGAGAGCGGGGAAGAACGTCCCTGCCATCCCGAAAGCACCTTTAGTTCCAGTTCCAGCATTTGGCCAGGCGTTTGAGCGCCTAATAATCGACGTCGTGGGACCACTACCTAAGACAAGAAAAGGGAACAATTACTTGTTGACTATCATGTGTGCTTCGACGAGATTTCCAGAGGCGATCCCAGTGCGGAAGGTGACATCGAAATGCGTCATGGGACACCTTCAGCGGTTCTTTGCTTGGGTAGGTGTGCCCAAGGAGATCCAGTCCGACTGTGGAAGTGTTTTCCAGTCGAGGTGGTTTAGGCAGGCTATTGCGAGCTGGGGAATAGCCCAACTACGATCGTCTCCTTATAGACCTCAATCGCAGGGAGCGATTGAGAGGTTCCATTCAACTCTGAAGACCATCTTAAGAGTGTATTGTGCTGAACAGGGAGCGGAATGGGATGAGGCTGTCTGTCCAGCCCTGTTCGCGATCCGAGATGCTATAGTTGAGTCTGGGATTCTCTCCATTCCAGCTAGTGTTTGGGCACGAAGTAAGGAGCCCGTTGTTGATGCTGAAGGAGCGGATGACGGCGGAGAAGACATTAGTGACAGTGGAAGAGTATGTGCGAAGATTCCATGAACGATTGAAAACGGCGAAGGAGCTGGCTGCTGATCACTTGAAGACAGCGCAAGAGAAGATGTCGATCTGGTACGACAAGAAGGCTGTCCCAAGGGAGTTCGAGGCAGGAGCCAGAGTGATGATGTTGCTACCTGGGAGGGGTAGAGTGACGGAATCACGCTTTGGTGGTCCATACTCGGTTGTTCGGCGTGTGGGTCCTGTAAGTTATGAGATCAGCAAGCCGAATCGCCCTAACAAGACACAGGTGTGTCATATCAATCGTTTAAAGCCATACTTCCCAGAGGAACAAGAGAGTGCAGGAGTGAAGGGAGCAACACAGTCGCGAGAAGGGAAATTGGTTCTGTGTATGGAGATGGACCAGGTGTTGCCAGCGGAGGAGAGAAAGTGGGTCCGTGCCGATGGTACGCGCCTGTCGAATACAGAGAGTTTGACACACCTAGAAGACAGGCTGCGTCATCTGGATAAAGAGAAAAGGAGAGAACTAGTGACCCTGATAAGAAGGAACAAGTCGCTTTTCACGGATGTGCCCCGACGGCACAAGAGTGTGGTGCACGAGGTGGACGTGTGCGGAGGAAAGCCAATCAAGCAGAGTGCTTATCGGGTGAGTCCCGAGAAGAGGAAGATCATGCGACAGGAGGTGGAATATCTGCTAGCGAATGATCTCGCTGAGCCCAGCAACGGTGAGTGGAGCTCGCCCTGTGTGCTGGTCAAGAAGAGTGACGGATCATATCGTTTTTGCACTGACTATCGTAAAGTGAATGCCATAACCGTGTCAGATTCTCACCCGATGCCCCGAATAAGTGATTGCGTCGACCAAGTAGGAAATGCCAGGTTCGTCACCAAGGTCGACCTGCTGAAAGGGTATTATCAAATCCCTTTGTCTCCGAGTGCAAGAAAGATCTCAGCGTTTGCTACTCCAGACGGATTGTACCAGTACAAAGTGCTTCCCTTTGGTATGAAGAACAGCGGTAGTTGTTTTCAGAGGATGATGAACGAAGTGCTAAGAGGGATGGAAGGCTGCGCCGTGTATATAGATGATATAGTGGTGTACGCCGATAGCTGGAAACAACACATGAATCGACTGACGGAGTTATTCCAACGGTTGGAAGAAGCGAACCTGACCGTTAATCTGGCCAAAAGCGAATTCGGAAAGGCCCGATTAGAATACTTAGGTTTCGTCGTGGGTCAAGGGGAAGTGACTCCAGTAGACCAGAAAGTGATGGCAATCAAAGAATATCCGAATCCCAGAACGAGAAAGGAATTGTTACGATATTTAGGGATGGTTGGATACTATAGAGGATTTTGCAATAACTTCTCGACAGTGGCACACCCTCTGACTGAATTGCTATCTAAGAACGTTAGATGGAAGTGGGGGGAAGCATGCCAGGAGTCCTTCGAGAAGACTAAGAAGTTGTTGACTGAAGCGCCAGTGCTGATTTCGCCTGACTTTGAGTCAGACTTTATCTTATACGTCGACGCTAGCGACGTGGGAATTGGAGCCATGTTAGCTCAAGAGAAGGACGGAGTCCACCGTCCAGTGGCATTCTACTCGAAGAAATTCGAAAAGTACCAGAGGGCTTATAGTACAGTGGAAAAGGAAGCCTTGGCCCTGATCCTGGCACTGAAACATTTTGACATCTATGTGGGTGGAGGTACTAGACCGGTGCAAGTGTTCACCGATCATAACCCCTTGACGTTCGTGCATAGGATGAAGAACACGAACCAAAGGCTGACAAGATGGGCCCTACTGTTCCAAGAGTACTGGCTAGAAATCAGGCACATTAAAGGAAGGGAAAATGTGGTGGCAGATGCCCTCTCCCGGATTTACTAACCGATATGACTCTTATTTTAAGGGGAGGGGTATGTTACGGTGCCCTCTCCTATTTCTTTCGTTTGCCGGCTTAAAGAGTCATATCAGCTCTCCCTACTGATTCTCTGAGGTTCAGGGAGTCTAATGATATATGTGGCGACCAGACCGGCTGCCAGTTAAGGGAAGGAAGTTATATTATAAGTTGTAAATAAAGGAAAATTGGCGCATTGTTATAAAATGAAACAGTATCCCCTACGGCAGATATGACCTTTTGGAAGGGACATTGCCGATCACGGATTGGCCGACGTAGGTCGTGGGCGACCAATCAGGGCCCGCCATGACGTCACCGAGTGCCCCGGGCGGCGCCAACGTCAGAGTGGTTCTGACCTTGGAAGCGACAGGATGCGCCTCGGTCTGCTCTCAAGGATTGGAGGCTCTGCAAGCCTTGTTCAGTGGATTGAGCTGGCCATCGCAGCCCATCATAGTTATTGGAGACCCTGCGCTTCTGGGAAGCAAAAGAGGAACCAAGTTCAGTGAGCAGAGAAGTGCCAAACTTGGAAAATAGTCGGCGACGACGCTGGGCGGCGCCGCTGGTTGGACGTTGAGGTCTGGAATGTGGGCGGGCAGGCCTAGCTGTGACCGGGGTCACATCCACTGAGAATCTTGGAAGGACGACACCGTGCCTAGGACACGGAGCAGCGCCCTGTGGGAGAGGCGAGTGTGGGGAAAAATAGTGATTAGCTCAGCGCCCATCGATGAACCAGGATTGGGGCAGCTGAATCTCAGGGATTGGAACGGCGACGACGCGAAGGCTTCACGACACCTGAGGACCTGTGGAACGTCCTGGATCGTCAAGGATCGACCCAGGGAAGCGTGGGAACCTCACACCATCGAGGGACAGGCGTCATGAGCCAGGAATGTAAGGTAGATCATTTTCCCTCCCATTACCCCTTGTATGAGTAGGCTAGTTAGGCCACAATATTTACTTGTGTATGTGGCAGCAAGACTTTACTACTTTAATAGTAGAATAGGCTGCAAAGCAGCTTGTGTCCAGGACTGTCAGAGAGGACAGTGTGTATGGATGGCAGGACAGTGAAGAAGAGGTGCCGACGTGGTGAAGAGGCCCTCCTGTGAGAGTGTGAGACTCCTGTCTTCCTGCCCAGTTGAAGGAGTGTTGGAGGTCGTGGAAGAAGAGGCTGACGATCTCCAGACTCATTATCCATATTCCATATTCATGTATTACTTGTGATTGTGTGTGTGTGTTCATGTAATTTGCATCAGTAAATCCACACATTTTATTACTGTGTTTGAGTGTGCCTCCATTTATGATATTTCTCTATGAGCATACATTTCTGGCTACAAACAATATATAATACACCCACTGAACTGCATTGCTGGGGTGCAGATATAATAACCCAGCTGGCGACCTTGCTAAGAGGAAGATAGAGAAGACAGGCAGGAAAGGAGTTCCTGCAACCTTTTTTTGTCTGGCAGGCAAAACTCAGGGAGGTTACGGTTATAGGTAAGCCTGAGTCTTCCTTCACTCCCCCACAGGTCTAGGCCGGAACTGTTAACAGCAGTTTCCCCGTGTTTGACTGAAGGGCTTCCAGGGTGAATCAGTGGCACCCCCTTTTGTGGTGGAAGCAAAGACCTGCGGAGGTGGGCATTGTTGGTCCTGTCTTGTGTGACCAAGGAGACTCCGGTGAATCCCGGGAGTCGGAGGGGCTGAGTATTTGGGCCTTTTGAGCCCCTAGCAGTTAAGTGTTAGCAGAGCCCCGCACCGCCCACCGCCACGTGACAATATATATATATATATATATATATATATATATATATATATATATATATATATATATATGTATATATATATATATATATATATATATATATATATATATATATATATATATATATATATATATATATGGCACAACTCTCCTAAACACGAGAGTGAAGTATACAACTTTAGAACACTTTCCCACCAGGAGACTCGAACCCTAGCCAGCCCAGAAGCCTTCCAGCAACTGGCATAACAGGTACGCCTTAACCCACTCCACCACCTGCTCAGACCCCTAAAAGAGATGGTAATTTCGGAGTATTTATATACTCCAAAGACCACCACCTCCCAAGAGCACTAGAGCAAGTGAGGGGTCATTTTTACGTTTTTTCATCAAGTCCCTGTTAATATGGGAGAACACTGTGTCTATGCTTAAGGCACAACTCTCCTAAACACGAGAGTGAAGTATACATCTTTAGAACACTTTCCCACCAGGAGACTCGAACCCTAGCCAGCACAGAATCCTTCCAGCAACTGGCATAACAGGTACGCCTTAACCCACTCCCCCACCTGATCAGACCCCTAAAAGAGATGGTAATTTCGGAGTATTTATATACTCCAAAGACCACCACCTCCGAAGAGCACTAGAGCAAGTGAGGGGTCATTTTTACGTTTTTTCATCAAGTCCCTGTTAATATGGGAGAACACTGTGTCTATGCTTAAGGCACAACTCTCCTAAACACGAGAGTGAAGTATACAACTTTAGAACACTTTCCCACCAGGAGACTCGAACCCTAGCCAGCACAGAAGCCTTCCAGCAACTGGCGTAACAGGTATGCCTTAACCCACTCCACCACCTGCTCAGACCCCTAAAAGAGATGGTAATTTCGGAGTATTTATATACTCCAAAGACCACCACCTCCCAAGAGCACTAGAGCAAGTCAGGGGTCATTTTTACGTTTTTTCATCAAGTCCCTGTTAATATGGGAGAACACTGTGTCTATGCTTAAGGCACAACTCTCCTAAACACGAGAGTGAAGTATACAACTTTAGAACACTTTCCCACCAGGAGACTCGAACCCTAGCCAGCACAGAAGCCTTCCAGCAACTGGCATAACAGGTACGCCTTAACCCACTCCACCACCTGCTCAGACCCCTAAAAGAGATGGTAATTTCGGAGTATTTATATACTCCAAAGACCACCCCCTTCCAAGAGCACTAGAGCAAGTGAGGGGTCATTTTTACGTTTTTTCATCAAGTCCCTGTTAATATGGGAGAACACTGTGTCTATGCTTAAGGCACAACTCTCCTAAACACGAGAGTGAAGTATACAACTTTAGAACACTTTCCCACCAGGAGACTCGAACCCTAGCCAGCACAGAAGCCTTCCAGCAACTGGCATAACAGGTACGCCTTAACCCACTCCACCACCTGCTCAGACCCCTAAAAGAGATGGTAATTTCGGAGTATTTATATACTCCAAAGACCACCACCTCCCAAGAGCACTAGAGCAAGTGAGGGGTCATTTTTACGTTTTTTCATCAAGTCCCTGTTAATATGGGAGAACACTGTGTCTATGCTTAAGGCACAACTCTCCTAAACACGAGAGTGAAGTATACAACTTTAGAACACTTTCCCACCAGGAGACTCGAACCCTAGCCAGCACAGAAGCCTTCCAGCAACTGGCATAACAGGTACGCCTTAACCCACTCCACCACCTGCTCAGACCCCTAAAAGAGATGGTAATTTCGGAGTATTTATATACTCCAACGACCACCACCTCCCAAGAGCACTAGAGCAAGTGAGGGGTCATTTTTACGTTTTTTCATCAAGTCCCTGTTAATATGGGAGAACACTGTGTCTATGCTTAAGGCACAACTCTCCTAAACAGGAGAGTGAAGTATACAACTTTAGAACACTTTCACACCAGGAGACTCGAACCCTAGCCAGCGCAGAAGCCTTCCAGCAACTGGCATAACAGGTACGCCTTAACCCACTCCACCACCTGCTCAGACCCCTAAAAGAGATGGTAATTTCGGAGTATTTATATACTCCAAAGACCACCACCTCCCAAGAGCACTAGAGCAAGTGAGGGGTCATTTTTACGTTTTTTCATCAAGTCCCTGTTAATATGGGAGAACACTGTGTCTATGCTTAAGGCACAACTCTCCTAAACACGAGAGTGAAGTATACAACTTTAGAACACTTTCCCACCAGGAGACTCGAACCCTAGCCAGCACAGAACCCTTTCAGCAACTGGCATAACAGGTACGCCTTAACCCACTCCACCACCTGCTCAGACCCCTAAAAGAGATGGTAATTTCGGAGTATTTATATACTCCAAAGACCACCACCTCCCAAGAGCACTAGAGCAAGTGAGGGGTCATTTTTACGTTTTTTCATCAAGTCCCTGTTAATATGGGAGAACACGGTGTCTATGCTTAAGGCAGAACTCTCCTAAACACGAGTGTGAAGTATACAACTTTAGAACACTTTCCCACCAGGAGACTCGAACCCTAGCCAGCACAGAAGCCTTCCAACAACTGGCATAACAGGTACGCCTTAACCCACTCCACCACCTGCTCAGACCCCTAAAAGAGATGGTAATTTCGGAGTATTTATATACTCCAAAGACCACCACCTCCCAAGAGCACTTGAGCAAGTAAGGGGTCATTTTTACGTTTTTTTCATCAAGTCCCTGTTAATATGGGAGAACACTGTGTCTATGCTTAAGGCACAACTCTCCTAAACACGAGAGTGAAGTATACAACTTTAGAACACTTTCCCACCAGGAGACTCGAACCCTAGTCAGCACAGAAGCCTTCCAGCAACTGGCATAACAGGTATGCCTTACCCCACTCCACCACCTGCTCAGACCCCTAAAAGAGATGGTAATTTCGGAGTATTTATATACTCCAAAGACCACCACCTCCCAAGAGCACTAGAGCAAGTGAGGGGTCATTTTTAC
The DNA here is from genome assembly GCF_040958095.1 of Procambarus clarkii. Lineage (NCBI taxonomy): Eukaryota > Metazoa > Arthropoda > Malacostraca > Decapoda > Cambaridae > Procambarus > Procambarus clarkii. The sequence goes on from NW_027189133.1 coordinate 3,884,869, forward strand.
GTTTTTTCATCAAGTCCCTGTTAATATGGGAGAACACTGTGTCTATGCTTAAGGCACAACTCTCCTAAACACGAGAGTGAAGTATACAACTTTAGAACACTTTCCCACCAGGAGACTCGAACCCTAGCCAGCACAGAAGCCTTCCAGCAACTGGCATAACAGGTACGCCTTAACCCACTCCACCACCTGCTCAGACCCCTAAAAGAGATGGTAATTTCGGAGTATTTATATACTCCAAAGACCACCACCTCCCAAGAGCACTAGAGCAAGTGAGGGGTCATTTTTACGTTTTTTCATCAAGTCCCTGTTAATATGGGAGAACACTGTGTCTATGCTTAAGGCACAACTCTCCTAAACACGAGAGTGAAGTATACAACTTTAGAACACTTTCCCACCAGGAGACTCGAACCCTAGCCAGCACAGAAGCCTTCCAGCAACTGGCATAACAGGTACGCCTTAACCCACTCCACCACCTGATCAGACCCCTAAAAGAGATGGTAATTTCGGAGTATTTATATACTCCAAAGACCACCACCTCCCAAGAGCACTAGAGCAAGTGAGGGGTCATTTTTACGTTTTTTCATCAAGTCCCTGTTAATATGGGAGAACACTGTGTCTATGCTTAAGGCACAACTCTCCTAAACACGAGAGTGAAGTATACAACTTTAGAACACTTTCCCACCAGGAGACTCGAACCCTAGCCAGCACAGAAGCCTTCCAACAACTGGCATAACAGGTACGCCTTAACCCACTCCACCACCTGCTCAGACCCCTAAAAGAGATGGTAATTTCGGAGTATTTATATACTCCAAAGACCACCACCTCCCAAGAGCACTAGAGCAAGTGAGGGGTCATTTTTACGTTTTTTCATCAAGTCCCTGTTAATATGGGAGAACACTGTGTCTATGCTTAAGGCACAACTCTCCTAAACACGAGAGTGAAGTATACAACTTTAGAACACTTTCCCACCAGGAGACTCGAACCCTAGCCAGCACAGAAGCCTTCCAGCAACTGGCATAACAGGTACGCCTTAACCCACTCCACCACCTGCTCAGACCCCTAAAAGAGATGGTAATTTCGGAGTATTTATATACTCCAACGACCACCACCTCCCAAGAGCACTAGAGCAAGTGAGGGGTCATTTTTACGTTTTTTCATCAAGTCCCTGTTAATATGGGAGAACACTGTGTCTATGCTTAAGGCACAACTCTCCTAAACAGGAGAGTGAAGTATACAACTTTAGAACACTTTCACACCAGGAGACTCGAACCCTAGCCAGCGCAGAAGCCTTCCAGCAACTGGCATAACAGGTACGCCTTAACCCACTCCACCACCTGCTCAGACCCCTAAAAGAGATGGTAATTTCGGAGTATTTATATACTCCAAAGACCACCACCTCCCAAGAGCACTAGAGCAAGTGAGGGGTCATTTTTACGTTTTTTCATCAAGTCCCTGTTAATATGGGAGAACACTGTGTCTATGCTTAAGGCACAACTCTCCTAAACACGAGAGTGAAGTATACAACTTTAGAACACTTTCCCACCAGGAGACTCGAACCCTAGCCAGCACAGAACCCTTTCAGCAACTGGCATAACAGGTACGCCTTAACCCACTCCACCACCTGCTCAGACCCCTAAAAGAGATGGTAATTTCGGAGTATTTATATACTCCAAAGACCACCACCTCCCAAGAGCACTAGAGCAAGTGAGGGGTCATTTTTACGTTTTTTCATCAAGTCCCTGTTAATATGGGAGAACACGGTGTCTATGCTTAAGGCAGAACTCTCCTAAACACGAGTGTGAAGTATACAACTTTAGAACACTTTCCCACCAGGAGACTCGAACCCTAGCCAGCACAGAAGCCTTCCAACAACTGGCATAACAGGTACGCCTTAACCCACTCCACCACCTGCTCAGACCCCTAAAAGAGATGGTAATTTCGGAGTATTTATATACTCCAAAGACCACCACCTCCCAAGAGCACTTGAGCAAGTAAGGGGTCATTTTTACGTTTTTTTCATCAAGTCCCTGTTAATATGGGAGAACACTGTGTCTATGCTTAAGGCACAACTCTCCTAAACACGAGAGTGAAGTATACAACTTTAGAACACTTTCCCACCAGGAGACTCGAACCCTAGTCAGCACAGAAGCCTTCCAGCAACTGGCATAACAGGTATGCCTTACCCCACTCCACCACCTGCTCAGACCCCTAAAAGAGATGGTAATTTCGGAGTATTTATATACTCCAAAGACCACCACCTCCCAAGAGCACTAGAGCAAGTGAGGGGTCATTTTTACGTTTTTTCATCAAGTCCCTGTTAATATGGGAGAACACTGTGTCTATGCTTAAGGCACAACTCTCCTAAACACGAGAGTGAAGTATACAACTTTAGAACACTTTCCCACCAGGAGACTCGAACCCTAGCCAGCACAGAAGCCTTCCAGCAACTGGCATAACAGGTACGCCTTAACCCACTCCACCACCTGCTCAGACCCCTAAAAGAGATGGTAATTTCGGAGTATTTATATACTCCAAAGACCACCACCTCCCAAGAGCACTAGAGCAAGTGAGGGGTCATTTTTACGTTTTTTCATCAAGTCCCTGTTAATATGGGAGAACACTGTGTCTATGCTTAAGGCACAACTCTCCTAAACACGAGAGTGAAGTATACAACTTTAGAACACTTTCCCACCAGGAGACTCGAACCCTAGCCAGCACAGAAGCCTTCCAGCAACTGGCATAACAGGTACGCCTTAACCCACTCCACCACCTGATCAGACCCCTAAAAGAGATGGTAATTTCGGAGTATTTATATACTCCAAAGACCACCACCTCCCAAGAGCACTAGAGCAAGTGAGGGGTCATTTTTACGTTTTTTCATCAAGTCCCTGTTAATATGGGAGAACACTGTGTCTATGCTTAAGGCACAACTCTCCTAAACACGAGAGTGAAGTATACAACTTTAGAACACTTTCCCACCAGGAGACTCGAACCCTAGCCAGCACAGAAGCCTTCCAACAACTGGCATAACAGGTACGCCTTAACCCACTCCACCACCTGCTCAGACTCCTAAAAGAGATGGTAATTTCGGAGTATTTATATACTCCAAAGACCACCACCTCCCAAGAGCACTAGAGCAAGTGAGGGGTCATTTTTACGTTTTTTCATCAAGTCCCTGTTAATATGGGAGAACACTGTGTCTATGCTTAAGGCACAACTCTCTTAAACACGAGAGTGAAGTATACAACTTTAGAACATTTTCCCACCAGGAGACTCGAACCCTAGCCAGCACAGAAGCCTTCCAGCAACTGGCATAACAGGTACGCCTTAACCCACTCCACCACCTGCATAGACCCCTAAAAGAGATGGTAATTTCGGAGTATTTATATACTCCAAAGACCACCACCTCCCAAGAGCACTAGAGCAAGTGAGGGGTCATTTTTACGTTTTTTCATCAAGTCCCTGTTAATATGGGAGAACACTGTGTCTATGCTTAAGGCACAACTCTCCTAAACACGAGAGTGAAGTATACATCTTTAGAACACTTTCCCACCAGGAGACTCGAACCCTAGCCAGCACAGAATCCTTCCAGCAACTGGCATAACAGGTACGCCTTAACCCACTCCCCCACCTGATCAGACCCCTAAAAGAGATGGTAATTTCGGAGTATTTATATACTCCAAAGACCACCACCTCCGAAGAGCACTAGAGCAAGTGAGGGGTCATTTTTACGTTTTTTCATCAAGTCCCTGTTAATATGGGAGAACACTGTGTCTATGCTTAAGGCACAACTCTCCTAAACACGAGAGTGAAGTATACAACTTTAGAACACTTTCCCACCAGGAGACTCGAACCCTAGCCAGCACAGAAGCCTTCCAGCAACTGGCATAACAGGTACGCCTTAACCCACTCCACCACCTGCTCAGACCCCTAAAAGAGATGGTAATTTCGGAGTATTTATATACTCCAAAGACCACCCCCTTCCAAGAGCACTAGAGCAAGTGAGGGGTCATTTTTACGTTTTTTCATCAAGTCCCTGTTAATATGGGAGAACACTGTGTCTATGCTTAAGGCACAACTCTCCTAAACACGAGAGTGAAGTATACAACTTTAGAACACTTTCCCACCAGGAGACTCGAACCCTAGCCAGCACAGAAGCCTTCCAGCAACTGGCATATATATATATGTCGTACCTAGTAGCCAGAATGCACTTCTCGGCCTACTATGCAAGGCCCGATTTGCCTAATAAGCCAAGTTTTCATGAAATAATATTTTTTCTCTAATTTTTTTCTTATGAAATGATAAAGCTACCCATTTCATTATGTATGAGGTCAATTTTTTGTTATTGGAGATAAAATTATCGTAGATATATGACCGAACCTAACCAACCCTACCTAACCTAACCTAATCTATCTTTATAGGTTAGGTTAGGTTAGGTAGCCAAAAAAGTTAGGTTAGGTTGGTTAGGTAGTCGAAAAACAATTAATTCATGAAAACTTGGCTTATTAGGCAAATCGGGCCTTTCATAGTAGGCTGAAAAGTGCGTTTTGGCTACTAGGTACGACATATATATATATATATATATATATATATATATATATATATATATATATATATATATATATATATATATATATATATATATATATATATGTCGTACCTAATAGCCAGAACGCACTTCTCAGCCTACTATTCAAGGCCCGATTTGCCTAATAAGCCAAGTTTTCATGAATTAATGTTTTTTCGTCTACCTAACCTACCTAACCTAACCTAACCTAGCTTTTTTTGGCTACCTAACCTAACCTTACCTATAAATATAGGTTAGGTTAGGTTAGGTAGGGTTGGTTAGGTTCGGTCATATATCTACGTTAATTTTAACTCCAATAAAAAAAAAATTGACCTCATACATAGAGAAAAGGGTTGCTTTATCATTTCATAAGAAAAAAATTATAGTAAATATATTAATTCAGGAAAACTTGGCTTATTAGGCAAATCGGGCCTTGAATAGTAGGCTGAGAAGTGAGTTCTGGCTACTAGGTACGACATATATATATATATATATATATATATATATATATATATATATGTCGTACCTAATAGCCAGAACTCACTTCTTGGCCTACTATGCAAGGCCCGATTTGCCTAATAAGCCAAGTTTTCATGAATTAATGTTTTTTCGACTACCTAACCTAACTTTTTCTGCTACCTAACCCAACCTAACCTATAAAGATAGGTTAGGTTAGGTTAGGTAGGGTTGGTTAGGTTCGGTCATATATCTACGTTAATTTTAACTCTAATAAAAAAAATTGACCTCATACATAATGAAATGGGTACCTTTATTATTTCATAAGAAAAAAAATAGAGAAAATATATTAATTCAGGAAAACTTGGCTTATTAGGCAAATCGGGCCTTGCATAGTAGGCTGAGAATTGCGTTCTGGCTACTAGGTACGACATATATATATATATATATATATATATATATATATATATATATATATATATATATATATATATATATATATATATATGCGAACAAGCCTGAATGGTCCCCAGGACAATATGCAACTGAAAACTCACACCCCAGAAGTGACTCGAACCCATACTCCCAGAAGCAACGCAACATAGGCCAAGTTTTCCAGAATTAATATATTTTCTCAAATTTTTTTCTTATTAAATGATAAAGCTAACTATTTTATTATGTATGAAGTCAATTTTTTTTATTCGAGTTAAAATTAACATAGATATATGACCGAACCTAACCAACCCTTCCTAACCTAACCTAACCTATCTCTATAGGTTAGGTTAGGTAGCTGAAAAAGTTAGGTTAGGTTAGGTTAGGTAGGTTAGGTCGTCGAAAAAACATTATTTCATGAAAACCTGGCTTATTAGGCGAATCGGGCCTTGCATAGTAGGCCGAGAAGTGCGTTCTGGCTACTGGGTACGACATATATATATATATATATATATATATATATATATATATATATATATATATATATATATATATATATATATATATATATATATTTATGTATATATATATATATATATATATATATATATATATATATATATATATATATATATATATATATATAATGTCGTACCTAGTAGCCAGAACGCACTTCTCTGCCTACTATGCAAGGCTCGATTTGCCTAATAGGCCGAGTGATTTTCTTTATTTTCAAAAATAGATAGGTTAGGTTAGGTTAGGTAGGGTTGGTTAGGTTCAGTCACAAATCTACGTTAGTTTTAACTAAAATAAAAAAAAATTAGCTCATATATAATGAAATGAATAGCTTTATCATTTCTTAAGACAAAAATGAGAAAAATATTGAAATTCTGGAAAAATTGGCTTATTACACAAACCGGGCCTTGCATAATAAGCCAAGAACTGCGTTCTGGCTACTAGGTACAACATATATATATATTTAATATGTAACAACGATCACTAAACACTGATCGAAGTATGCAGAAAAACCACACGTGAAAAACAGACAATTCTAAATGCGTTTTCGGCTTAATTCGTCTTTATCAGAGCAAAGTAGAATGAAGATGGAAACCTATGAAGTAAAAAAAAACTGAGTACTGTTCGTCATTGTCCAGAGAGGTTGATTCGTGCGTTCAAAACCCTCAAAAAAGATAACTCTCTACATATCACTAAGTCTGATAAGTCCAATGCTCTTGTCATCATGGACAAGGAAGACTTCGTCTAAAAAATTAATCTGCTGTTGGAAGACGGAAACACTTTCTTTCCTGTTAATAGAGATTCAATTTAAGAAATTATTGCATATTTTAACAAAACTCTTGAAACCTTGCTCAAGAACGATAAGGAGTTGATTCCTAAATTTTTAAGTCGTTCCCTATCCCTACCATATCTATTTGGTCTTATTAAGACACAACCCCAATAATCCTGCAAGATCTATTATTAGTTTTGTTTGATCTGTAGCATATAGACTTTCCAAATGGCTTGTCCAAGTCTTGTCTCTAGTAGTAGGTTCCATTTCCAACTCACACATAACAAACAACTTGGACTTGGTTAACAAGTTTTCTTGTTTGAAATAAAATTATGATTTTAAATTTGTGAGTATTGATGTGATGGTTCTGTTCACAAGAGTTCTTGTTGATGACCTGTTGGCATTCTTACGGGATCTACTCCCTAAATATAATATAACTTTAACACCATTGTTGAACTCATAAAATTGTTCATTAAAGATAATTATTTCTACTTTAATGATTCATTTTATAAACAAACATTTGGCATGGCGATGGGTAATCCCCTCTCCCCTGTTTTAAGCAATTTGTACATGGAGTGTTTTGAAACAAACATCCTACCCGGGATCTTTTCCTCGAATTAGGTTTGGTATAGGTACTGTGACGATAATCTCCTTCAAGAAAGATTTGGCCTGCTCTTTCCTTCATCATGTTACTTCAGTACATCTACAACATCTAGACACTACAATCAAGAGTAGTACACAGTTAGTAGAATACGTTTCTACAGGGGGTATACGTACCCTACACTTGCTCTCCACCTCCCCCTCCTTGCTGTCACCACTCCACCTTCGTCGATCACCAAACTACCACTTCCAGCCAGCACGCTTCTGATTGATGAATCGGCGACTCCACTCGACTTCAGCGCCATCTGCATAGCCAATGACTAAGCGTGCATGAGCCAATGGATTTAGAATATTCTGTGCTCTCAAGGCTGATACATCTATCTAGCATACGCTCTGTGTAATAGTGGAGGATTTCAGCCAGCCAATATTCTCAGCACCTATTAATTCATTTTTTGTCTTGTTCATTGTAGAGTAACGAAACCATTGTTTTATTTTATATTATTTTTTGACTTTGTAATTTTGTTTATTCGCACTGTACATAGCCAAGGGATTATCTTTGTTCATATTTGTTTTCAAGTCATTTAATGTTTCATTGTTCATACGATTTGTTTTGCATGTTTTTACTTGACCACAGGAGGTAACAGCCACGCCGTCAACTTTTTTTTCTTTTTTTTTTGTAAATGTGATTGGCATTGACACCAGCCATTGGGAGGACTGCAGTACACCTACATTTATTTTCATCACATTTAATGGGGGCCTGTCCTAGGAGCCTCACTCAGGTACTGATACTAGAACATCAATTTGTGGTAAGTGTACTTGGCCTTGATACAGTTGCTTTAAAATATTTTCATAACTCTTAATATTCATATGGTGCTGTGTATTTTGTGCATTCCGAGGGTTACATATGGCGAGTGTTGGATAACTGTGGATTACGTGGTGACTGGAGGCCTCAGTCACGCTCTTAATTGGTCGTTCATCCCTCAGTGTTATTACTCGTGTAGTCCACCTTTTTCGTCCCTAGAATATTTTTCAATTACGGCAGATAATCATTTTGGTACCCTGGTACTTTGGTTTGTCTTCGGGCCACGTACCCTATCTTCTGCAATCCGACCGAAAGAGGATAGAGGGCCATAGTTCCTCTAGCACGAACTACGCTGTTGAGTTGGGACCTCAACAGCAGTTCTTGTCACCAGTTGACACTCTCACCCCTACACATCGGTCAGAGATTATGATATTTACTCGGGTAGGGAATTGGCTTTCTTTTTCGGAGCACAAAGAACGCTAATTCTGTAAGTATCATCTAGTTAAGTAGGAAACCCCTTGCTTCTGTCCTATAGAGACCCGGCAAGGTATCCCTACATTCTTCGACTACCCTTTCATTTATGAAACAATTAAAAGTTTCATTTGTTTTGAAACTATGTTTCATTTATTTAGTAGGATTTTTTTGCCCTTATTCTCGTATATTGAGTGCCGGGTACAAGATTTCCTGCGATTTTGATTGAATAATTATTTAACATCTAATATTAACGTTAATTGTTTTTATATTAACGATTGAATTTCCACAGGATAGTCACCAGCTGCCACGTCATCCTGTTACTGACACTTATAATATCACAGGTATATTCGCTGTACATTTATTTGCTATCTCAAAATGTTTCGTCTCCCAGCATTTCGTAGTGATCCAGCAAGTGAAGTAGGGAACTTAATTCGTGCCAAGAGAACAGAATTACAAATTTTAGCACTAGAGTATCAATTAGATGTTCCCCATGGAGCCAACAAAAGTGACTTGCACAACATTATCCTGGACCACCTCTTTGATGAAGGAATTATACTCTGATTCTAACGAAAACTATTCTATTGCAGATCGGCATGCTCTGGCAGCCATGAAGTTAAAGCTCGAACTAGCGAAAATAGAGCGTGAACAACAAAAAGAAGCTCTCCAGATAAAGGAAGAGCCTGCCCTAAAGAAGGAAGAACAGGAACGCGATGCTGCCCTACAACGTGAGCGTGAGAGGGAACAGCTTGAAGCAAGGAAACGTCACCTGGAGATGCAACGTGAGCACGATAAGAAGCAAGCTGATAGTGTTCTAGAATACCGTCGACAAGAACTTGACTTAGAAACTACACACCACACTCAGCGCCAACAAGCTACAGCCAGTCTTCCAGTAAGCTTCAATGTCTCCCTGGCAAGTAAGTTAATGCCACCATTCGTTGAGACAGAGATAGATGTGTTTTTTACTACTTTTGAGGCCCTAGCTAAAAGACTTAGCTGGCCTGAAGATCATTGGCCGACACTTCTCAGAGTGCATCTCACAGGTAGAGCTGCGATTACTCTCGGTACCTTAGCGTCTGAAAGTGACTAAAAGACCCTAAAGCATGCAGTTTTAGACGCCTACTTTCTCTCCACCGAAAGCTACAGACGAAAATTCCGTATTATCTAAAGGCAAGTGCTACCACCTATTTAGAATTTGCCAATGATAAGAAAATATATTTGATGAAATGGCTGGAAGCAGCCCATGTTTCTACATTTTCAGACTTTGTCAACCTTATTCTAGTCGAAGAATTCTTTCTACGTATTCCTGCTTCCATCCGTCTTCACTTAGCGGATTGGGAGGAAACCGACTACATCAGATGTGCGAAGTCGGCTGACACCTACAGCCTTATACACAGCTTGACAACTGACACATCTTCCAGTAAGAAATCTTGGCCTGATTATGACAAAGTGAGTAGCCATCAAGCAACCTCCCAATTATATTGTAAGTATTGCAAGCTCTATGTACATACTATAGATAAATGTGGAAAAGCCCAGTACAAAGTCTATAGTGAAACTCCTAAACCCAAACCGACTTCTCCTAAGTCCAGTAAGCCTGTGATGAATGTTGATGTTCCTGTTAATGATCTTTCTCTCTTCAGCAAACACCTATACCCTGGAACTGTCTCTGCCAACAGAACAGAGTCGAAGGGAAGTTCTAAAGTGAAGATCTTGAGGGACAGAGCTGCTCTTCAGTCTATCATTTTGAAATCGCCTGTGCCTAACATCACCTACACCGGGGAGACGGTCCTTATCACTGACCTCACTGCTACCACTCCGTATCCACTCGCCAGAGTCCACCTGGATTGTTTTTTCGTGCAAGATGAAGTCCAAGTCGCCATCCGGGAAAAGCTTTTTCCCATGAAAGGGCTACAACTTTTCCTGGGCAACGACTTGGCCGAAGATCTGCAACCTTCCAACTTGATCATCATGGACAAAACCCAGGTATGTGGCTCAGTTTCTTAAACTTAAAACACATTCTAGAGAACGTAAATTCGCTATTGATTATTTATTGAAAGCTCAAGATAGGATGAAGACTCATTTTGACCAACGCAGCAAAATCAGGAAATTTAAAACGGGAGACTTCGTGTTGGCATATTTTCCGATCCCTGGTTCTCCATTGCAAAATAAGTTTTCAGGACTTTACAGCATCAAGGAGTGCAGAAACAGCCACAACTACGTTCTTGAGACTCCAGATAGGCGGCGGAGGACCCAGTTGTGCCACGTCAATCTTTTGAAGGAGTATAAAGGTATTCCCCCCACTGTGCTAATATTTCTCTCCACTTTTAAAGATCCATACCTCCACAGTGAGACCTTCCCTGCACTCCTGAAAGCACTGACTCTGAGTCAGTGCCTTCCAACTCAGAAATCCTTACTGATCTTCCTAAATATTTACAGGACTGTAATAGTGCTCCTTTCATCAAAGTTCTTAAAGAACATCAGAAGTTGTTCAGCGATGATCCCCAGGTGTGTAATGTGGTTCAGCATGACATTCAGCTGCTTCTTGACACTCGGCCGATTCAACCCTTCTACCGTATCAGCCCGTACAAAGAGGAAGTTATGCCTGCTGAAGTACAGTACCTCCTGGATCATGGGCTGGCCACCCCTTGTGAGTCCCCTTGGGCCTCACCCTGCATCTTGGTGCCGAAACCTCACGGTAAAGTACGCCTTTGTACTGACTATAGGAAACTGAACCTCGTGACCATCAAGGATGCTTACCCTTTACCTCGTATAGATGATATCCTTGACGCAGTAGGTGATGCTAATTATTTGACCCAAATTGATTTGTTAAAGGGCTATTACCAAATCAGCCTGACAGAGAGAGCTTAGGAAATATCTGCCTTCACCACTCCTTTTGGCCTATACAAATATGAACGCCTTCCTTTTGGACTGTGTAATGCCCCGGCCACCTTCCAGCGAGCTGTCAACCGCGTCATCTACGGCCTAGATCACACCTACGCCTACTTGGATGACATCATTGTGGCAACTAACACCTGGAGCTAACATCTGCTCCAGCTGCAACGATTGTTCTCCAAGCTCCTGACAGCCGGCCTTGCCATCAACTTGGGCAAGTCCACCTTTGCTAAAGGTAAAGTGCGTTATCTTGGTCATGTGATTGGGAGTGGCAGCATTGCTCCTTTAACTATTCACACTCAAGTAATTCAGCATTACCCACAACCAGGAAGCAGCTCCTGCGCTTCCTTGACCTTGCATCTTACTATCGTAGGTTTGTGAAAATTTTTAGTACGGTAGCGACACCATTGATTAATCTGACCAGCCCCAAGCAACGGTATCATTGGACCATTCAACAGACCGTTGCCTTTGAACAACTTAAATCTCTATGTTCTGATCCCATTCTCGCCTCTCCAGATATTACGAAGCCCTTCATCATCAATGTCGACGCCAGTGGTACCGGCATCGGGGGCGTCCTGATGCAACAACGTGGCGAAGAGGTTCTTCCTGTCAGCTACTACAGCTACAAGTTGATGCCCCACCAAAAGAACTATAGCACTATAGAAAAGGAACTCCTCTCCATCCTGAATCTGCAACATTTCGAACCTTACCTACAGGGGAATTGGTCTTTTACCATCTACTCAGACCACTATCCCCTGCGGTTCCTACAACAGGCCCAATTCAGCAATCAACGTCTTCTACGCTGGGCTCTGTACTTGCAGAATTTTAATCTGGAGCTCTTCTTCATCAAGGGTTCGGACAACATCATAGCTGACGCCCTCTCCAGAGTCTACGAGGTAGAGACAGCTACCACTCTACCATCTACTGAAGTAACTTAACCGGTAAGAGCAGGCTTCGGGGTAGAGCTGTGATGATAATCTCCTTCAAGAGAGATTTGGCCTGCTCTTTCCTTCATCATGTTACTTCAGTACATCTAAAACATCTAGATACAACTATCAAGAGTAGTACACATTTAGTAGAATACGTTTCTACAGGGGGTATACGTACCCTACACTTGCTCTCCACCTCCCCCTCCTTGCTGTCGCCACTCCATCTTCATCGATCACCAAACTACCACTTCCAGCCAGCACGCTTCTGATTGATGAATCGGCGACTCCACTCGACTTCAGCGCCATCTGCCTAGCCGATGACTAAGCGTGCATGAGCCATTGGATTTAGAATATTCCGTGCTCTCAAGGCTGATACATCTATCAGGCATACGCTCTGTGTAATAGTGTAGGTTTTCAGCCAGCCAATATTCTTTTAAAACCAAAAAAAGCATAAAAAACGCATTGAGTAAAATCATCTTTCTGCTGTCCAAAATAAATATCATTTTCATAAGTTTTCTCTGCTTCTCTTCTCACCCTGACATACTCATTCCTGGTTCTCTGGTATCTCTCTCTGGTTTCAGTGTTCTGATATTCCGGAAATTCTTCCACGCACTTTTGTTTAGTTTCTTTGCTTCCATACATGCCCTATTAAACCATGGATTCTTCTTTTGCTTCTCGGATTTTTCCTTTTGGCCCGGGATGTATCTGCTTACTGCATCCTGACACTTTTGGGTGACATAGTCCATCATATCTTGTTCAGACTTAGCTCTGAGGTCTGTGTCCCAAGGTATTTCCCTTGGGAAGCTTCTCATCTCATAACTTCCCTTTCGGTATGGCTGCCTTTTGTTTCCTAGTTCCTTTTTGGGGGAGATAATTCCAAGCTCTACCATGGAAACAAGGGTAAACAAGAATGTGTGTATGTACTCACCTATTTGTACTCACCTATTTGTGCTTGCGGGGGTTGAGCTTTGGCTCTTTGGTCCCGCCTCTCAACTGTCAATCAACTGGTGTACAGATTCCTGAGCCTACTGGGATCTATCATATCTACATATAAAACTGTGTATGGAGTCGGCCTCCACCACATCACTGCCTAGTGCATTCCATCCGTTAACTTCTGACACTGAAAAAGTTCCTTCTAACGTCTCTGTGGCTCATGTGGGTACTCAGTTTCCACCTGTGTCCCCTTGTTCGCATCCCACCAGTGTTGAATAGTTTATCCTTGTTTACCCGGTCGATTCCTCTGAGGATTTTGTAGGTTGTGATCATGTCTCCCCTTACTCTTCTGTCTTCCAGTGTCGTAAGGTGCATTTCCCGCAGCCTTTCCTCGTAACTCATGCCTCTTAGTTCTGGGACTAGCCTAGTGGCATACCTTTGGACTTTTTCCAGCTTCGTCTTGTGCTTGACACGGTACGGGCTCTATGCTGGGGCCACATACTCCAGGATTGGTCTTACATATGTGGTGTACAAGATTCTGAATGATTCCTTACACAGGTTCCTGAACGCTGTTCTGATGTTAGCCAGCCTCGCATATGCCGCAGACGTTATTCTTTTTATGTGGGCTTCAGGAGACAGGTTTGGTGTGATATCAACTCCTAGATCTTTCTCTCTCTCCGTTTCATTAAGTACTTCATCTCCTATTCTGTATCCTGTGTTTGGCCTCCTATTTCCACCACCTAGTTTCATTACTTTGCATTTACTCGGGTTGAACTTCAACAGCCATTTGTTGGATCATTCACTCAGTCTGTCTAGGTCATCTTGTAGCCTCCTATTATCGTCCTCGGTTTCAATCCTCCTCATAATTTTTGCATCGGCAAACATTGAGAGAAACGATTCTATACCCTCTGGAAGATCATTTACATATATCAGAAACAGTATAGGTCCAAGGACCGACCCCTGCGGTACTCCACTCGTAACGTCTCGCCAATCCGAGACCTCACCCCTCACACTGACTCGTTGTCTCCTGCTACTTAGGTACTCCTGTATCCAACGGAGTTCCTTCCCTTTCACTCCAGCCTGCATCTCCAGTTTTTTCACTAGCCTCTTGTGTGGCACTGTATCAAAGGCTTTCTGACAATCCAAAAATATGCAGTCTGCCCACCCTTCTCTTTCTTGCCTTATTTTTGTTGCCTGGTCGTAGAATTCAAGTAACCCTGTGAGGCAGGACCTGCCATCCCTGAATCCATGTTGATGCTTTGTTACAAAGTTCTTTCGCTCCAGGTGCTCCACTAGCTTTCTTCGCACAATCTTCTCCATCATCTTGCATGGTATCCAGGTTAGGGACACTGGTCTGTAATTCAGTGCCTCCTGTCTATCCCCTTTCTTGTATATCGGGACTACGTTAGCTGCTTTCCAAATTTCTCGCAGTTCCCCTGTTGCCAGTGATTTGTTATACACCATGGAGAGCGCGAGGCACAGTTCTTCTGCTCCTTCCTTTAGTATCCAAGGGGAGATTCCATCTGGGCCTATAGCCTTTGTCACATCCAATTCTAGTAAACACTTCCTTACTTCCCCGCTGGTAATATCAAACTCTTCCAGTGGTTTCTGGTTAGCTATTCCCTCTCTTATCTCTGGGATTTCTCCTTGCTCTAAGGAGAAGACCTCTTGGAATTTCTTTGCCTTGCTTGATGTCAGGGGACATATTTTTCTTGCTCTCTCGTGCACTGAATTAAGTACGAAATTGCATAGTGCACCAGTTATGTGCACCGTGATTCAGTTTTCTGAATATAACTTTTCCACAGTCGTGTTGGGTGTCGTTGGACAGCCCATGACATTTGCTAGCCATTGATGTCATTCTGATCGCTGTATCAGGTCTGTGAAGGAAATTACAGGAGGGAGTTGATTTCAGGGAAATTTTATACAAGTAAAGTGTAGAGAGGGAGGTATGGGGGTTAACGGCCGTAGACCACCCCCACCCCTATCACGTGTCCACCTCGTGAGAGAGGGGGTAGCGTCATGGGGCAGGTGCGCCATTGGTTAAGGCGCTTGGGCCTCAGAAATGCTGAACCGTGATTGGCCAAGACGCTGAGGGGTACCGCATGGTACCCCAGGCATAGTGTTGGGGGGAAAAGACATTCTTACCTAGAACGTTGCTGCCTGAGGACGACATTTCCCATGCTAGGCCAAGTATCGGGAAATACCGCCTGCAACGTTACTCAAGTCACCCCATTCATCTTGCTATCTTTCCGCGTGCCGTGCGTAAGAATCCGGTAATCGGAAAGGGGCTTGTACCGAACCGTGTGAACTTGTCATCTAGCCGCGTACTTGTGGGACGCCATCTTAGAGCGACTGGACTGAGTGAGGCGTTAATTATCGGGCTACGAAAATGACATCCGCCGTCTATCGTATCTGTGCTTGAAGATACTGCTGGGAGACGTGCTAGAGAAGGTTTCAGTGTTATGAGAGAAACCTTAAAAAGTTCTAATTCTGAGGAACGGTGAAGGACTCCGTCTCGGGTCTCGTGTACCGTGTAACACCGTGTACCGTCGTATCCTGGGGTACTGTGTCAAGTGGAAGGGGCGTGGTACCGCATCCCTGCTGTTGTGCGCGCACCCTGGCCTGCCTAAGCTGATGTGCCTGTGCCATCCTGGTCTGTGTGTGTAGAGCTAACCCCGTGGTCTAGGACCCTGTGCTCCACCTGACCACGTGTAGGAAGTGAGGACGCCTACGTCATCATCCAGCAGCAGCAGAGGGAGTGTGATTTGGATGTGTATATGTGCGAGTGCGAGAAGGTTGCGGGCCCGCATGATTGATGTAAGTACACTGTTTCCGTTTGGGTAATAAAACTCTGAAGCTGGGTTCACCCCCAGTGTTCCGTCTGTCCTCTGTCCCTGGGACCACCTGGTGAGGTGAATGGGAATTGGAGACGTGTGAGTCTACCCTGTTGCCGCCATCAAGTTGAGGTTGGGCCCAACTGTGATTTATGACATGTGTGAGGACACCTAGTGACACATTCAGAGGAAGAGTAAAGTGAGTTATTTGCTTCTATTTTTTCTATGTGCCGCGTAAGTATTCGCTGTAATTTGATTCCCTTTTTTAACAGTGAAAAGTAGTAACAGGGAGATTTCCCTTGGTTATAAATTTTACTGTTGTATTGTGGTAAAGTGTGAATTATTGGTGGATAATTTACTGGGGGAAGTCATTTACAAGTTTTGCCGTGAGTGGCAAGGATGTACTGGGATGTACTGTGATGTACTGTGTTGTACCGTCTGTAAACCGTAGACAAGTTGTCCTTGGTGGAAGGCGTTGTGTACTGTGAAGGATTCCGTGAGAATTAAAGTCAGTTAACGTCACCGGGGGTCACGATTTACTTAATGAGGTCACTTGTTCGTTGAACATTGTTGTGATTAACGTAGAGACGTGTAAAGGCAACAGTCACAGTGAAGTTCACGCAGTGGAGGAATTGTCAAGTGAAGACTAACGGAGTGTTAACGATTTAACGAGTTGTCGTTAATTGAGTGATTAACGTAAGGGGTGTACGGTCTGTTATGATCGGAGTCAATTGCGCTGTAATTAAGCTGCTGTAATTCGTTGGACTGATCAGCTCTGTCTGCGGACAGGGTGATTAAGCACTCGTAGCTAATTAGAGAGAATTAGCAACCGCCACTTAGTGAATTCACCAGGTGTTGATGTTATTGTTTACACGGAGTGTGTCATAACATTGTGTGTGGTACAGTAGTCTACCCTCGTTAAGGTAATCTTGTAGTAAGACCGGAAGTGAACTGTCAGTTGAGAGACAGTAGGCTTTGTCAATACTCGTCTGAATTAATAGGCTGTTGTATTCAGTAATTAATTGGGAATTACTCACCGAATGCTTGACTTTCAAGTTGATGTAATTAATTGATGTACGAGTTATTGCTGGCATTTAAGTGTCGTTGTGACACGTGTGTATTAACGTAATTGTTTAAATTCAATTAGAGTAACTTTTGTTTTTGATTGTCCTGAGAGACAAGTGTTAACGTAAGATTTTTTATAATGGGTTATCATTCTTGGATTAACCGCCTTGTTACTTGGTACCTCGTTGAGGGCAGCCAGCACCAGTCAAGTTTTTGTGATTATAGTATTGGTCACCGTGAAGCCGTGACAATATTGATTGCAAGCTTGCGTCACTACTGGGCACCACTGTGTTCAGTTAGTGTCATTAGTCAGTCAGCGACGACGGGATAAGGATACCGTGGGTCCATCAGGCTGTTGAGTAGGCGTTCTTTAATGTGCCACTGGAGTGACAGTAAAGTAACGTAAATTCACTGTGTAGTAGTTTTAGTCTTGTTTTGTGAATAAATTGTTTTGTTATAGAAAACGGTCGTTTACGTTAAACCTTCCAATATTACTGCCCCACATTTCATGTTCTGCAACGCTTTGCCTGCTTATGTTCATATTAAGTCTGTATCTAAAGCTCGAGTCCATTGCACAGCACCACACTTCTATAAATAAGAAGTGAGAATCCGTCGGCTACCCTTTATTAGTTGTCAAACTAGGAGGAGCCAGCGACCTAAGTGACAGGTGTTACCTGTGTGGTTTCGCCTGGCGGTTTGCTCCTGCGGTCCTATGATCTTAGGCTTTAAGATTAAATATCTGCCACTGGCAGCTCTTGCTGTTTAAGGTCTGCCTCTCTTGTGAGGTAGTTACGATTAACGTAACATCCATAGGACTTAATTCTTTTGATAACCTGTCAAAGAAAAAAATCTCACACTTGCGATGTCATTTTCGTATTGTCTTTCTGCCTCTCTTCTCATCCTGACATATTCATTCCTGGCATTCTGGTATCTTTCTCTGCTCTCCAGTGTCCTGTTATTCCTATAGTTTCTCCATGCCCTTTTACTTTGCTGCTTAGCAAGCCTACATCTCTGATTAAACCATGGGTTTCTCATCTTCATTTCACTGTTTTCCTTTTGGACTGGGACAAACTTGTTTGCTGCGTCCTTGCATTTTTGCGTGATGTATTCCAACATATCTTGGGCCGTCTTTTCCCTGAGCTCTGTTTCCCATGCTATATCTGCTAGGCATTTTCTTATCTCCTCATAGTTTCCCTTTCGGTATGCTAACCTTTTGGTTTCGGTATCCCTCCTCGAGTTCAATAACCCTTCTTCAATCAGGTACTCAAACACCAATACACTGTGGTCGCTCATTCCTACTGGGTCCTCAAAACTGATTTCTCTTATGTCAGAGTCGTTCAGGGTGAAAACCAGGTCGAGTCTCGCTGGTTCGTCATTTCCTCTCATCCTTGTGGGTTCACTGACATGCTGGGTTAAGAAGTATCTAGTCGCCACCTCCAGTAGTTTGGCTCTCCACGTATCCTCGCCTCCATGCGGTTCCTTGTTCTCCCAATCAATCCTGCCGTGATTGAAGTCCCCCATGATGAGCAGGTGGGATCTATTTCTACAGGCAGAAGAGGCTGCCCTCTCAATTATAGTGTTAACTGCCATGTTGTTGCTTTCGTACTCTTGACTGGGTCTTCTGTCATTTGGTGGAGGATTATATATTACTGCTACTACTATCCTTGGTCCTCCCATTGTCATGGTTCCTGCTATGTAGTCTCTGAAACCCTCACAGCCCGGGATAGCCATCTCCTTAAAATTCCATTTCTTTCTCATGAGTAGGGCCACTCCACCTCCTCCCCTACCTTCCCTCTCTTTCCTTATTATTGTGTACTCCTGGGGAAACACGGCATTCGTTATGATTCCAGAGAGTTTTGTTTCAGTGAGTCCAATTACATCTGGGTTCACTTCTTGTGCTCTTTCCCTTAGTTCACTTGCCTTGCTTGTGATCCCATCTATGTTCGAGTACATTGCCCTGAAACTAACTCTCTTCTGCTTCTCCTCTGGGGGGGACCTGTGGGGCCTGGGGTGAGCGGGAGGTGGGAGCATCTGGTATGGGGAGACTGGTGGAGGAGGAAGGGCTTGGGGGGGGTTAGGGGGGAGGGGGAGGGTAGGGGAAGTGGGTGAGGGGGGGAGGAGGAGGGTAGGGGGAGTGGGTTGGGGTTGGTGAGAGGGGGAGGGTTGGGGTTGGTGAGAGGGGGAGGGTTGGGGGGGTGGGGGGATGGGGGAGAAAGGGTTTTTTTTTGGGGGGGGGCAATAAAGTGGGGAGGGCTTGGGGGGGCATGGGGGGAAAGGGAAGGCTGAGGTGGTTGAGGAAGAGGGGAGGGTTTTGGGGAGTAGTGGAGAGGGGAAGGCTTAGGGGGGGTGGGGGAGAGTGGGGAGCATAGGGGGGTGGGGGAGAATGGAAGGCTTGTGGGTGGGAGAGACGGAAGGGCATGTGGAAGAAGGTAGGGCTTGGGGATGGGGAAGAAGGGAGGTCCTGGGGGGAAGGGGGAGTGGGAGGAGGGGGGTGAG
Organism: Procambarus clarkii; assembly: GCF_040958095.1. Lineage (NCBI taxonomy): Eukaryota > Metazoa > Arthropoda > Malacostraca > Decapoda > Cambaridae > Procambarus > Procambarus clarkii. The sequence continues at coordinate 3,904,631 of NW_027189133.1, forward strand.
TGGGAGGAGAGGGGTGGGTGGGGTTAGGATGCCTTAGGTGGGTACTTAGTGGGGGGCTGACAGGGGTTGGGGCAGGTAGGGTGTCTGTTGGGTGGAATGTGGGGGTGGTGCCGCACTCCCTGTGTGTGTGTGTGTGTGTGTGTGTGTGTGTGTGTGTGTGTGTGTGTGTGTGTGTGTGTTTGTTTGTGTGTTTGTTTGTGTGTGTGTGTGTGTGTGTGTGTGTGTGTGTGTGTGTACTCACCTAATTGTACTCACCTAGTTGTGCTTGCGGGGGTTGAGCTCTGGCTCTTTGGTCCCGCCTCTCAACCGTCAATCAACTGGTGAACAGATTCCTGAGCCTACTGGGCTCTATCATATCTACATTTGAAACTGTGTATGGAGTCAGCCTCCATCACATCACTTTTTAGTGCATTCCATTTACTAACTACTCTGAAACTGAAAAAGTTCTTTCTAACGTCTCTGTGGCTCATTTGGGTACTCAGCTTCCACCTGTGTTCCCATATTCGCGTCCCAACAGTGTTGAATAGTTCATCCTTGTTTACCCGGTCGATTCCCCTGAGGATTTTGTAGGTTGTGATCATGTCCCCCCTTACTCTTCTGTCTTCCAGTGTCGTAAGGTGCATTTCCCGCAGCCTTTCCTCGTAACTCATGCCTCTTAGTTCTGGGACTAGTCTAGTGGCATACCTTTGGACTTTTTTCAGCTTCGTCTTGTGCTTAACAAGGTACGGGCTCCATGCTGGGGCCGCATACTCCAGGATTGGTCTCATATATGTGGTGTACAAGATTCTGAATGACTCCTTTCACAGGTTCCTGAACGCTGTTCTGATGTTAGCCAGCCTCGCATATGCCGCAGACGTTATTCTTTTTATGTGGGCTTCAGGAGACAGGTTTGGTGTGATATCAACTCCTAGATCTTTCTCTCTGTTCTTTTCATTAAGGACTTTATCTCCTATTCTGTATCCTTGTGTCTGCCCTCCTATTTCCACTGCCTAGTTTCAATACTTTGCATTTACTCGGGTTGAACTTCAACAGCCATTTGTTGGACCATTCACTCAGTCTGTCTAGGTCATCTTGTAGCCTCCTACTATCGTCCTCAGTTCCAATCCTCCTCATAATTTTTGCATCATCGGCAAACATTGAGCGAAACGATTCTATACCCTCTGGGAGATCATTTACATATATCAGAAACAGTATAGGTCCAAGGACTGACCCCTGCGGGACTCCACTCGTAACGTCTCGCCAATCTGAGACATCACCCCTCACACTGACTCGTTGTCTCCTGTTGCTTAGGTACTCCTGTATCCAACGGAGTACCTTCCCTTTCACTCCAGCCTGCATCTCCAGCTTTTTCACTAGCCTCTTGTGTGGCACTGTATCAAAGGCTTTCTGACAATCCAAAAATATGCAGTCTGCCCACCCATCTCTTTCTTGCCTTATTTTTGTTGCCTGGTCGTAGAATTCAAGTAACCCTGTGAGGCAGGACCTGCCATCCCTGAACCCATGTTGATGCTGTGTTACAAAGTTCCTTCGCTCCAGATGCTCCACAAGTTTTTTTCGCACAATCTTCTCCATCAGCTTGCATGGTATGCAGGTTAGGGACACTGGCCTGCAGTTCAGTGCCTCCTGTCTATCCCCTTTCTTGTATATCGGGTACGTTAGCTGCTTTCCAAATTGCTGGCAGTTCCCCTGTTGACAGTGATTTGTTATACACTATGGAAAGTGGGAGGCACAGTTCTTCTGCTCCTTACTTTAGTATCCAAAGGGAGATTCCATCTGGGCCTATAGCCTTTGTCACATCCAACTGTAGTAAACACTTCCTTACTTCCCCGCTGGTAATCTCAAACTCTTCCTGTGGTTCCTGGTTAGCTATTCCCTCTTATCTCTGGGATTTCTCCTTGCTCTTAGGTGAAGACCTCTTGGAATTTCTTATTCAGTTCCTCACACACTTCCTTGTCGTTTGTAGTGAATCCTTCTGCCCCTATCCTTAATTTCATAACCTGTTCCTTTACTGTTGTTTTTCTCCTGATGTGGCTATGAAGCAATTTAGGCTGAGTCTTTGCCTTGCTTGCGATGTCATTTTCGTATTGTGTGTGTGTGTGTGTGTGTGTGTGTGTGTGTGTGTGTGTGTGTACTCACCTAGTTGTACTCACCTAGTTGTGCTTGCGGGGGTTGAGCTCTGGCTCTTTGGTCCCGCCTCTCAACCGTCAATCAACAGGTGTACAGGTTCCTGAACCAACTGGGGTCTATCATATCTACACTTGAAACTGTGTATGGAGTCAGCCTCCACCACATTGCTTCCTAATGCATTCCGTTTGTCAACCACTCTGACACTAACAAAGTTCTTTCTAATATCTCTGTGGCTCATTTGGGCACTCAGTTTCCACCTGTGTCCCCTAGTGCGTATGCCCCTTGTGTTAAATAGCCTGTCTTTATCAACCCTGTCGATTCCCTTTGAGAATCTTGAATGTGGTGATCATGTCCCCACTAACTCTTCTGTCTTCCAAAAAAGTGAGGCTCAATTCCCGTAGTCTCTCCTCGTAGCTCATACCTCTCAGCTCGGGTACTAGTCTCGTGGCAAACCTTTGAACCTTTTCCAGTTTAGTCTTATGCTTGACTAGATATGGACTCCATGCTGGAGCTGCATACTCCAGGATTGGTCTGACATATGTGGTATATAATGTTCTGAAAGATTCCTTACACAAGTTTCTAAAGGCCGTTCTTATGTTAGCCAACCTGGAATATGCTGCTGATGTTATCCTCTTGATATGAGCTTCAGGGGACAGATCTGGCGTGATATCAACCCCCAGGTCTTTCTCTCTCTCTCTGACTCTTGAAGTATTTCATCTCCCAAGTGATACCTTGTATCTGGTCTCCTGCTTCCTACCCCTATCTTCATTACATTACATTTGCTTAGGTTAAACTCTAACAGCCATTTGTTCGACCATTCCTGTAGCTTGTCCAGGTCTTCTTGAAGCCTCAAGCTGTCCTCCTCTGTCTTAACCCTTCTCATAATTTTGGCAAACATTGAGAAGAATGAGTCTATACCCTCTGGGAGATCATGTGTGTGTGTGTGTGTGTGTGTGTGTGTGTGTGCGTGCGTGCGTGCGTGCGTGCGTGCGTGCGTGTGTGTGTGTGTGTGTACTCACCTATTTGTGCTTGCAGGATCGAGCATTGACTCTTGGATCCCGCCTTTCCAGCTATCGGTTGTTTACAGCAATGACTCCTTTCCCATTTCCCTATCATATATAGTTTTAAAAGTATGAATAGTATTTGCTTCCACAACCTGTTCCTTAAGTGTATGCCATTTTTCCACTTCTCTCACGCTAAAAGAAAACTTCCTAACATCTCTGTGACTCATCTGAGTTTCCAGTTTCCACCCATGTCCCCTCGTTCTGTTATTATTATGCGTGAACATTTCATCTATTTCCTTTTTGTCAATTCCCCTGAGAATTTTTTATGTCCCTGTTACGGCCCTCTTGGGTCGCAACTGGGTTCTTTCTCTGATGTTAGTACAGCTTGGGGTATCCAGCTTTCAAGGGGTGTGCTCCGTAACGCAAGTAAATTAAAGGGGAAGGGATAAAACTGCTCAGAAATAAATATATATTCACCACCACCAATAAATAAATATATAAACAGTCACACGCTGTTACTATAACTACACGTATTTACAATCACTTGTCTTCCTCCGAAGACACAGGATGCTCTGCTTAACGGTGCTCAAGACGAGTAGCCCTGGTTCTCTTCTTGTGGCCTCTAGATGAATCCTTAGCTTCTCCCAGCGAGTCTACCCCAGCCACAGGCCAGCCAAATCACAGTCCCACTGGGTGCACCGTCGTGGAGGCCGTCAACCACAAATCCAGCCTGTAGCTGGAAGGTTCCAATCAGCAACGCTGCGTAGGCCACTCCACGACCGATACTTGGGTTGCGAGCCCTAGGCAGGAGCCTCGTGTGATTTCACAGGTCACTCTCCTCACCACAACACCCCAGTGGTTAGTCTTCTCCACCAGTCAGTCCCGGGTACGACAAATCCTCAACTGCCACGTCACAGGCAGGCTAACACAACAGTGTTCATCCGGGGGGTGACTCACAGCTTCTACAGCAAATGCGTGGAGGTTCTACGGCTGCCTTGGGTAAACTGATCCAACTTCCATTACAGCAGTCCCAGGTCGACTCTGTAATCAGACACGCCATCAGTACCGGTTACACTCTAGGGCACCTCACTTACAGGCTTAGACACAAACGCCCACCTATCCACTCCATAGATGGCGTTGCTGTCTAAGCGTCACCTCACTAGAGGTCAGCAGCGGCTGTGTTATGAGTTGATCAGGACGGGAAACCAGCCCTCGTGGCTGGTATATCCTGTCCTCACTAGATGGCGCCATCCATTTGGAGGGGGTTTTGGGAGCTGACCCACAGATGGCGCGGTCGTCACTGCTCCGTGCTTGGACGCTGGGCTCGGGTCCGTAACACCTCCCCACCAAAAAGAATTTGGTTTGGGGTTCTATAAAGAAAAACACAAACCAAATTAGTATGTGGATACAACTCCACACGGACTCACATATATTACGAACTGGAGTGGCGAAGATGTCCTGTCCACAGAACTGTCCGAACGGGAAACTCTGGCACAGATGAAACTTGAAGATGGTAGGCAATGACCTGCCTGAAGGTCACCTTCCACACCTCCACTGCGATGTCAAGCAGGGGCATAATCTCACGTGCCTCGAGTAAGGATCGGTATTGACACGATCTGGGGCGACTCGACACTTCCCTGTGTCGTGGCACCGATGATGGCTGGTCACAGACGGCATTTCTGGTACCGGTCCGGTAGTCCTTCAGGGAGACGTGAACCTGAAATACAGGGGTCTGATATTTTAGAGTGACAGCGACAGTGGGTAAGTCAGTACTTACAGCATACGCCTCTACTAGGCTCACACCTAGTTCCAACAGGGCTGCTCATACATCGAGGATGGCATTCGCTCTGCCATCGTCAGGTCGACCAACGTTCCGTATAACACTGCATCCCAGCTCAGCAATCACACGGGGGGTGTCAACCTGTCGGAAACAGTCACTCATAATATCACATCTTGTACCTCCTGTATCTACCATCACCTTCCAGGTCCCTCTTTTGACTGCAACACTCACAGTGCACGTCTCGAATCCCTGGGATCTCTTCGCGATGTTCATGGGACCCATCATCCGTCGGGTCGTCCACTGGTCCTTACTGAGAACACACACGAGAAAAAGACAAAATACTGCTAAGAGACATATGGCCAACTGAGGGATAAGCTTCCTGAGCCTGTAATGCCCATAACCAGCTAGATCCATTAGCCTGGTTTGGACCGAAGAGGGCACTATAACCTTCACACATACCTCACATACCTCCGACGTCTGGGGAATCTCTGGCCGGTTCAATGAACGCTGTACCTTGCCATACCGCAAGTACTCATCCGCCTTCGCTCCAGACTCGTTGGTATCCGTGGGTGCTTGTACACGAGGCCTCTCTTCTCGCTCCATCGCTTCTGCCACCATAACCTTATGCTTCTTGTCGGGAGAAGGATCAGGAGACTCTGCTAGAATACTGTAGACTCTGTCGTCAATCTGTAGGGTAGAGGACAAATTAAACATATTACTTAATTCCGGGTCTGTCTGTACCTGGATATTACCACTGCCTGCTGTTACCTCAGACCTTGCTGTTCCGGCTGACTCGTCCACAATCTTGGGATGATTGTTGCTCCAATCTGTCACCAAGTCGTTGGCTAGTACCAAGTCAATCCCAGCTATAGGTAGGGTATCGACTACTGCCAACGCACATGTGCCGCTGAAGTAAGGCGAGTCGAGATGTATCGGCACTAAAGGGGCGATGTACTGCGTCCTAGGAAACCCAACCAGGACAACCTTTTGTCTCCCGTCCACACGCACTCCCTCGGGTAACGAGCTTTTCACGATCAGGGACTGGGCTGCTCCACTATCTCTGAGCACTACAACTGATCTACCAGTATGATCACTCGTTACATACCCGTCTGAAGTGTGTGGGGAAAACAATCTTGGTTCTTCCTGAGTAGTCGTAGACTGGCTTCCTGCTGGTGGTGTCACACAGCTCACTAACATCACCTCCCTACATGGGCCGCTACCTCTTCTGCCTCGGCACATAGCAGCTACATGCCCTTTCTGCCCACAAGTCCAGCACACCATATTCCTCCTCGGACTCCGGTGTTTCGGACTACTAGGACTGGTCCTTCGAGGGCTACTTGGGGGCGTCTTCTCAGCGCTTCGTGGGACGGGTCTCTCGTCGTCATGACGAGGTTTGTCAAACCGGCGTGGGTAATTTCTCGGGACATACTTAGCAGAAGGTCTATGCATTAGGATGTACTCTTCAGCCATGGTGGCTGCCTCACATAAGGTCTCCACCTGCTGCTCTTCTAAGTACGTCTTCAGATCACCAGACAGACAGTCTTTGAAGTCCTCTAACAGTATGAGCTGCTCGAGGTCTTCTTTGGTTTCCACCTTCCGAGAGGCACACCATTCCTGGAAAAGTCGTTCCTTAATGGTCGCCAATTCGGTGAAAGTGTGCTCTGAGGTCTTTTTCAGGTTTCTAAACTTTTGCCTGTACGCCTCAGGTACCAATTGGTACGCCATGAGCACTACCTTCTTCACCTTGTCGTAATCGCCAGAGTCGTCAAGGGACAACGTGGAGTAGGCGATTTGGGCCTTCCCAGTCAAGACTGACTGTATCATGAAGGCCCAATTCTCCTTTGGCCACTCCAAAGAGGCTGCGACTTTCTCGAAGGCCGCGAAGAACTTCGAAACTTCCTTGTCGTTGAACTTCGGGACCATTTTGATGTTCCTTACCGGATCGAAAATACTTGTGTCCGTTGTTTGCCTCCGACCACCTAATCGCAATACTTCTAGCTCATGTTGTCTCTCTTTTTCCTCTCTGTCTCGTCGTTCTTGCCTATCTCGTTCTTCTCTTTCTCGTTCTTCTCTCTCTCGTTTCTCTTCTCTTTCTCGTTCTTCTCTCTCTCGTTTCTCTTCTCTTTCTCGTTCTTCTCTCTCTCGTTTCTCTTCTCTTTCTCGTTCTTCTCTCTCTCGTTTCTCTTCTCTTTCTCGTTCTTCTCTCTCTCGTTTCTCTTCTCTTTCTCACTCTTCCTTCCTTTCTTCTAATTCTAAACGCCTCATCTCCAATTCCTTTTCTAGTCTCTCTCTTTCCATTTCTAATTTCTTATCTTCTCTCTCTCTCGCTTTCTCTTCTCTCTCTTTAGCGATTTCTAGCTCTTTCCATTCTATTTCACGTTGGATCTCTAGTTCACGCATTTTCACAGTAAGTAAACTTATATCCAGTTCACTCTTATCACTTTCGACATCACTGCTCTTACCTTCCTTATCAGTGGAAGGCATTTCCTCACCTTCTTTTATACTATGGGCTTCGCTTTCCTTTTTCTCCTCGGCCATCAAGTGTTTGTGAACCTTTGACAAGATTTCCACACGAGAGTCACTGGCACGTATCTTTATCTCCAGGTAGGCACTAACTAAGACGAGTTCTTGTTTCCCCAGATATTTTAATCTGGCAAGACAGTCCTCCTTGTTCAGAAAGGCCTGAACATCGTCCAGATCGTCGATGGTAGCTTTTTCTGCCATTGTCACTTGGTACACTAGCACTTAACACACCGCTTCACTTTAGCACTTAACGCACCGAGCACTGGTCTATGTCAATATTGCACTTTATCGCACCTAGCGCCTCACTTGCCAATATTGCACGTAATTACACCGGGCACCGCACTACACAATATTGCACTTAATCACAGCGAGCACCGCACTCCGCAATATTGCACTGAATCACTCCGAGCACCACACAGGATGTATAACGTCCTAATAGTCACACACAGGGGGAATTATTTACAGGGATTGCGCCACTTCAACACCCCTGTCAAACATACTTGACAAGGGTTCGGATCCCGCTGGGGATGCCAATTATGTTACGGCCCTCTTGGGTCGCAACTGGGTTCTTTCTCTGATGTTAGTAGAGCTTGGGGTATCCGGCCCCAAGCTAGTAGTGGCTTTCAAGGTGTGTGCTCCGTAACGCAAGTAAATTAAAGGGGAAGGGATAAAACTGCTCAGAAATAAATATATATTCACCACCACCAATAAATAAATATATAAACAGTCACACGCTGTTACTATAACTACACGTATTTACAATCACTTGTCTTCCTCCGAAGACACAGGATGCTCTGCTTAACGGTGCTCAAGACGAGTAGCCCTGGTTCTCTTCTTGTGGCCTCTAGACGAATCCTTAGATTCTCCCAGCGAGTCTACCCCGTCCACAGGCCAGCCAAATCACAGTCCCACTGGGTGCACCGTCGTGGAGGCCGTCAACCACAAATCCAGCCTGTAGCTGGCAGGTTCCAATCAGCAACGCTGCGTAGGCCACTCCACGACCGATACTAGGGTTGTGAGCCCTAGGCAGGAGCCTCGTGTGATTTCACAGGTCACTCTCCTCACCACAACACCCCAGTGGTTAGTCTTCTCCACCAGTCAGTCCCGGGTACGAAAAATCCTCAACTTCTACGTCACAGGCAGGCTAACACAACAGTGTTCATCCGGGGGGTGACTCACAGCTTCTACAGCAAATGCGTGGAGGTTCTACGGCTGCCTTGGGTAGACTGATCCAACTTCCATTACAGCAGTCCCAGGTCGACTCTGTAATCAGACACGTCATCAGTACCAGTTACACTCTAGGGCACCTCACTTACAGGCTTAGACACAAACGCCCACCTATCCACTATCCACAAGCTTCACCTCACCAGAGGTCAGCAGCGGCTGTGTTATGAGCTGATCAGGACGGGAAACCAGCCCTCGTGGCTGGTATATCCTGTCCTCACTAGATGGCGCCGTCCATTTGGAGGGGGTTTCGGGAGCTGACCCACAGATGGCGCGGTCATCACTGCTCCGTGCTCGGAGGCTGGGCTTGGGTCCGTAACAGTCCCTATCATATCTCCTCTCTCCCTTCTTTTCTCTAGTGTCGTAAGGTTCAGTTCCTTCTGACGCTCTCCATATCCCATCCCTCGTAACTCTGGGACAAGCCTCATCGCAATCCTCTGAACCTTCTCCAGTTTCTTTGTGTTTCTTCAGGTGGGGGCTCCATGATGGCGCGGCATACTCTAAGACGGGTCTCACGTAGGCAGTGTAAAGCGCCCTAAAAGCCTCCTCATTTAGGTTTCTGAATGAAGTTCTAATT